>NW_027624702.1:0-7882 GCF_034508935.2 Berghia stephanieae | reverse complement strand
TAAGAAAATTTTTTTATTTTTCTCCTTGTTTCATCAGTAGAATACATATGAAATATACTGTAAAAACCAAAAAGAGGTTTGTCTAAATGGTCAATTAAAAAATAGAGATAAAGATAAAGGGAGTAATCTGATCTAGAACAAGGGAACAACACAAAACAAACGAGTTTCGGCCTTTTCTTTACACTTTATCTCATACTGTAAAAAGGGGACCTACCTGAGTGATAGAAATTTCCGTGGAGCTTCTAAGTGGGCCTTTTTTTCCACGTACAAACCCGGGAAAAATTTCCCCCCATCCCAGGATACAAAAGATTGGCGTGAAGGCCCCAGAAAACGTATTTGATGGACTGGACGGTGACACGGAACCCTCTCTGTGGAAGTGTTGTTGTTGTTGTTGTGGTCGTGTGGAGAGGATTTGGGTCCATTTTTTGAAGAAGTTAGGGTTTCTTTTGCTCTTGGAGAAGAGTTATTTCTTGTGTTAGATTGGAAGGGTGAGTCATGGGGAGGGCCGGGGATGTTGCCTTTTATTAATAAAATCTGTTTTGTTTTTTTTAAAATGTTTTTATTTCGTTGTACTAAATTGATATTCCTTGTTTCAATGCTGTAAATAAATCAAATGAATGGACCCACCTTCACTACAGGTATTATTTGTATTAAAGGTTCAAAAATTGAGTTCGCGGGGGCTAAATTGGGGCCATTACAGTGCCAATTTCCAGGTCTGATTGCCAAAAAGTAATTATGGGCCTGTTTTAAAAAATTTTTGAAATGGACAATATTTTGCTTTTAGTTTGAGAATATTTCCATTACAACAATCCCCGGGATAAAAAGATTGGGTAAAAACAAATTTGGGTTTCGACGCCAAATAAGTAAACGTCGAGTCGCCGTTTTTAAAAAGGGTTTATATGTCGAAATGATTTAGATGTGAGTTCATAGTGTGTTGAGAGAGCCGAGACAGTCCTTGGGTTTTTTTTGAGAACCTACGTTTAGAGAGTTGAGCGAATAGGGTTTTAAAAAAATACGATCGTGCATCAAGCAAGTTTGCAGGAAGGGGGGATTTCAAAAAAAAAATAACCTTAATCGCTTTTCAAGCGGAAAGCCCCAGGTTTTGAGCCTCGCTCGGCGCATAGTTTAGCTTCGAAAAGGTTTTTACTCACATGGTGTCAACGGAAAAAACCAATGTTGTCCCAAATGAGCAAATTGGGGGGTTAATAAATCTTGCCCAAGGACAAAAAAAAAAGGGAAAAGTGCCTAAAGCGGGCTCGAATCCGGGACCTTCCGGCCCAGTGAAAACCTTTTACCCCTCGGCCACTTCGACATTTTGTAAAAAAAAAAATGGTATCCCGAAAACAATAATGGAACCCCATAATAGTTCCCTTTTTCTCAAATCGTTTTTGTGTCGGGGATCGAGTGCACTTATTTGTAGGTTGATAACCCAAAATTTGTTTTTTGGGCTCATTTTTGAAATGGAAATCTAAACAAAAAATTGACGAACAGATTGTCCATTAAAAGTTTTGAATAGGCCCATTTAAGTGGGTTCGGATGTCAGACCTGCATATGTGTACACGTCGGTTGGAATGGTTTTTTGATGCTAAAAAAATGTTTAGTTTTAAAACATCCAAAAAAAAAGGCATGGGCAGTGTATTCAATTTTTGCAACTTTGTAACTCGGATGTGTTGTGTATGTTTTGGATTTAACATTAAAGTAAGGACACTTTTTTTGCATTGATGTGAAAAAAAGAGCTTTTTAGAAGGCAATACCCACAAAAACGTGCTCAAAGCTTTTTAAAAGGGGCCCCTGGCCAACAGCAATATTTAAGTGTGGAGGGGACATGACTTCGTAAGGCGGGGGTTTTTTACGATTTTTTCGGACAGAGAAAGCTGTTAACGGCCAGGTATCTTTTAACCCTGAACGGTAGATAATGTGGGAAAACCCTTCTCCAAGGACTCAACTATGCACGACCGAGGCTAAAAACCTAGGACCTTCCGATCCGAAAGCGAGTGTCAAACCCACAAGACCACATAGCCGATTGTGACTATTTTCCATTTAGCCCAAAAACAATTCTGGCGATCAGACTGCAAATAACGGACCATAAGCAGTCGGATCAGAAGACGTAAATAAGTAGCACATATTATATAGAGAGATGAAATCTCCATGCAAGATGCAAACAGTTACCTGACATAGAGTATTTCAAAATGGCTTTAAAAGATACAGTATTTTTGAAAATAGAAAAATATTCGTTGAATAAAAAAAAACAATACCAGCTTTCTATTTTTTCTATCATTAGAGACGAATAAAAATAAACGTACAATCATATCAACAAAATTGGCAAGTTTAAATGCGAAATTAAGGGGCTTAACTCTAAGTCTTTAGATGGCGGTCTTCAATCATCTCTGTCGCTGAAATCAAATAAATTGCTTATCGATTACTTGATATCGATTTTTTTAGTTGATAATTCAAACCCAAAGTTGTTAAGTAAGAAAATTTAAATAATGCGGAATCGATATAATTGTATTTTGAGTAGTATCGACCTCGAACCTCCTTAGCCGTACATTGACAAAACAGCTTGGAAAAAAATTTCAACTAGAAAATGTATACGTCATTTATTAGACAAACATAGATGAGCTAGCCCCTTAGTGTTCAAGACATTTTTTAGACCAAGAACCTTTGGAAGTCTTGGGATTTAAGACATTGACAAAATGAGAGATCAGCTAAACCTGCCGACCTATTAATAATGTATGAGATATAATTTTTTTGGCCAAAATCCAAACAAACATGCTTTGTCATTGAATTGCGATGCCTGCTAAACTCCATTTTGTACGCAATGACTTGTACTTTAAATAAGTGCATAATGGATTCAAACTCTCTGATTAAATTAAATCTGCTTGTGATTTTTTTTCTTTGTTGTGTCTGTTTATTATATATTTTTTGTTTGTTTTAAGTGCCAGGTTCGATTCCATGCCAAATGCTTCCTGAAAGAAAATAAACAAAAATTTGGCTTTAAATGGAGACTTTTAGAAAAGCCTCATTGTCTTCAGTGTCGTACCTAAATAAACACATTAAACAAAGTTTATGTCCAAAATAACTTGCCTTTCAAATACCAATCTATTAAGAAATCTCCCAGTTTGTTATAAAATCTTTCAAACCTCGAACCTCCCTTGAAGTCTAGGTTAGAGAATTTTTTGACAAGCCGAGAGTCATTTTCATAGATATATATTTGAGGGAAGAGCTTTTGGGAATTTTTTTTTGTTAATGTCTCATTAAAAAAATATTACGACACGTTCTGTGATGATAAGAAATTGTAATACATTACAATAATCAATTCATGAACTGAAAGCTTTCATAAAGTAATTTATTATACTTATTGAATAAATTCAATATAAATGAAAAAAAGGATATGTATTGTCGTGAGCTCTAAATTCATATTTACTACCAACCGTTTCAGCAATTTGTTGTGTGTGTGTGTGTGTGTGTGATGTGGGTGTGTATTTGTGTGTGTGTGTTGTGTGTGTGTGGGGGGGGGGTTGTAATTATGGGTCTAATAAGATTTGTTGAGTTGCGTTTACACATCATTATTTATGTATTATTGTCATATAGATGCAATTCAGTGAAATTCTAAAATAATATAAATTTGATAATATGCTATTTTCTTCTTTATTTTTCTTTCTTTTTTTTTAAAAAATGCCATTATTATTATAATCAATTTTTTCCGAGGTTTTGATGGTTTTCCTATAATAAACCAAACGCCAATGCTTGACTCATTGTTGTTGTGTTGTTATTCAATGGATTTCACTGAACAGAAGTCCGTTCAACAAAATACTACAAGCTCAAACATTTTAACACATTTTATATTTAACCCTCTACTTACCATCTAGACCTATAAGAAAATCGTCACATTCGTTACGATATAACCAACATTTTTTCTTATTCAAATTTTGTTTGTACATCATAAAATTTAAAAGAAAATGAACAGTGTTTAGAGCATGTTTTGATAAACAAAATCATTTATCACAAGAACTTACTGCTATTGTGTTTGAGTGATATAAAAAAAATATATATTGTGTTAGTTGGTTGTGAAGTTTTGGGGGGAAAATCCTGAAAAATGGCTAGTAAGGAGAGAGTTAACAGAAAAAACAAGGATTAATAAAGCGATCATAAAGTTTATCAAAATGTCCATTCGAGGAGTTGATCTCTTAAAATCTGCTCAGTCACATATTATGATTCAGTTGGGTGGGGGTTTCCTGACTCCCATGTGGGCAGGAATGTTCTTGCTGTGTTCTTCTATCCCACTGTGTCTGTTTACCAATAGCTTTCTGGACTTTGTCCTTGGAAATGAGTTTTGTCCTGACCATGGCCGGATTCCTTGGCTGGGCGGGGGAAACAGTCGAATGTATAGTTATCGTGTGGGAGATGATTTTTTTTCCCTTGTAAATCATATCTCTGTTATGTAATGTTATTATGTTTTGTTTTACATGTTATATTATATGAATTTGAGGGCATTCCTCTCAGTGGGAAAACTGTGCTTGTGACTAGATGAGACTTTTAGGTGATCTCAAAGTACTTTGATAGTGTGCCTATTGGAATCTACATCCGTTCTCTGGTTGATCCAATTCTCCTTTGTCTTACTTTTTCTTGGGTGCTGTTTTTTAATTGTAATTCGAGAAACTTATTACTATCTAATTTTCTTCCATTTTATGGCGCTGATATGACCTAAATGTGTTGCAAGCGCCGTATCAGAAAAAAAAAAACAATATCGACTGCACCCGGGATCGATCTCGTCCCTTTGCATATTGAATATCCGATACTTGGGAAGATTTTAATGCTTATATCATTGTGCGCTTGGCTAAAATATCACAACATTGCCATCCGGAAGTATAACGGACCAACACATAAAACTAAGTGGAACCTTAAGTTAAAAGTCAGGTTTAATATAGTTTCTTTGAGAACTACTCACAAACATGCGCTTGGCTAAGAAAACTCACAACATTGTCATCCGGAAGTATAACGGACCAACACACAAAATATGTGTAACCATGAACTTTTATATCTGGTTCATACAATTTAGTGAGAATTACTCATAAACGCGGATGGCAAAAAACAATAACAAAGTTACGAATGGACGTCATCTTCAATTATCTATAGATAGTTCGAAGATAACGTCACTCCGGTCTTTGTTATTGTTTTTTTGCCATCCGCGTTTATGAGTAATGCTCACTGAACTGTATCAACCTGACATATAAATGTTCATGGATACCACAGTTTTTGTTGTTTGGTCCGTTATACTTCCGGATGGCAATGTTATGAGCTTCTTAGCCAAGCGCATACTATCTATAGATAAGTACTCATATACGCGGATGGCAAAAAGCAATAACAAAGGCCTGAGTGACGTCATCTTCAAACTATCTATAGATAGAATGAAATGACGTCACTCAAGCCTTTGTTATTGTATTTTGCCATCCGCGTTTGTGACTGATTCTCACTAAACTGTATCAACCAGACTATAAAAGTTCATGGTTACACACAGTTTTGTGTGTTGGTCCGTTATACTTCCGGATGGCAATGTTATGAGCTTTTTAGCCAATTGCTACTATCTCTAAGAAAGTATTCGCCTATTTGGTTAGAATCTCACAACATTGTCATCCGGAAGTATATTGGACCAACACACAAAACTATGTTTTAACCCTGAACGTTTATAGTCAGGTAAATGCGGTTTAGTGAAATTACTCATACATGCGGATGGCAAATAAACAATAACAAAGACCTGAGTGACGAACTATCTATAGTTTAATGAAATACTACTCACAAACATGGATGGCAAAAATCCAATAACAAAGACCTGGAGTGACGTCAACTTTCGTTCTATCTTTTTCCCAAGGGTTACGTGTTTCCAATCCAATGCGACCCTGGTTTGCCTTACAACACACACACATTGAAGACGAAGGACGAGGACGAAGACATTGAGACCTGGCTCCATTTTTATTTTGAAAATATCAATGTAACAATTTAGGCAGCAGATCAATGTGTACGTATTTGCGAGGTCGATAACCCAAATTGTACTGGTCTTATAGATGTAATGGAGATACATATAGAACCAAGACACAACATTGTCCATTATAACAATGTTATAACAAGCTCATAATGGATTCAATTGTCTGATGTCACGTCGCCTAGCAACGTACAGCTTGGTTTCTGAACAAAGACAATCGGTACTTTTTATTCTTCATGCTGACTAGAACTTTGTCACATGTCATGCGAATCAGAATGTATAAAAGACAAAACAATGATTCGATTTTTTTTCTCATCTGGATACACTTTTCTGCTCGTCGGAGAATGTATTTCATAAGGTCGTCAGCCATTGTTCCGATAGTTAGAACCAGTTACTAAGTTACTATGCGTCATTATGAGGGAAGTGACGTCACGACTGTTGAACCTATTTAGGAACAGATCAATGTGTGCTTATTTGCAGGTCTGATAACCCAAATTGTAGTTGTCTTACAGATGTAATGGAGATACCATAGAACCAAGGAAAAACATCGTTCATTACAACAATGTTAAACAAGCCTGTAAATTGCGTTCGATTACCACACCTGTACATGTCGGAGTAGACAGTCTTTTTGTAATGATACTTGAGCTTTTATATGGCGCAATTTCCACTTAACGTGCTCAAAGCGCTTTACAAGAGATCCCATGGCCAACAGCAACGCTTAACACGTAGAACGAGACATGGACGCCTGTTAGGCGATATTACATTTTTTTTTTTTTGACAGAGAAACGCTGTTAACAGCGTATTCACTTTACACCTGAGTACGATGAGAGAATGTGAGTAAAGAGTCTTTTCCAAGGACTCAACTATGCGATGAAGCGCAGACGAGGCTCTATCAATTGAGTACCGGGAACTCCGATGCAAACTTGAAAAGTAACAGGACTATCTTTAAAAACCGGTGTATTAATGTTAACGTACAAGCGTGGCACTATGCGTTTATATCAGGTGACGTCATTGCTTACATAATGCACTGATTAATATGCACTGATTTTACCATCTGCCTTGTCACAGTTCACTCTGCTGTCTATTCATGGATGCAACACTAAAGGCCTTGGATTGAAATGAAGCAAGTTTATGACTTTGTAATGTACTTCTTCTTCTTCTTCTTCTTCTTCTTCTTCTTTTTCTTCTTCTTCTTCTTTTCTTCTTCTTCTTCTTCTTCTTCTTCTTCTTCCTCTTTCTTCTTCCTCCTCCTCTCCTCTTCTTCTTTCTTCTTCTTCTTCTACTTTTCTTCTTCTTTCTTCTTCTTCCTTCTTCTCTCTTCTTTCTTTCTTCTTCTTCTTCTTTTTCTTCTTCTACTTCTTCTTCTTCTTCTTTCTTCTTCTTCTTCTTCTTCTTCTTCTTTTCTTTCTTCTTCTTCTTCTTCTTTCTTCTTCTTCTTCTTCTTCTTCTTCTTCTTTCTTCTTTTCTTCTTCTTCTTCTTCTTCTTCTTCTTCTTCTTCTTCTTCTTCTTCTTCCTTTTAAAGTCTGTAAATTCAGATTTTGAAGATTCCACAGACAAAAGTATTTTTCTTTCATTGGCGCATTAGTTGAGTCTTGGAAAATGCTTTTTCCTGACATTCTCTCACCGTACTCAGGTTGTAAAAAATGAGTACCTAGCCGTTAACAGCCTTTTTTCTGTCCGAAAAATTGTAATATCGCCTAAAGGCTTCATGTCCGTCCTACATGTTAAGTGTTCCTGTTGGACAGGGACCCCTTGTAAAGCGCTTTGACCAAGTTTAGTGGATATTGCGCTATATCACAAGCTCTTTTTTAAGAAAACATTCTATGATTCAATGTCAGGGATGAAGGGTCAAGTGTACATCACCTTTAGTTGGGGGGAACCATAAATTTGGGGATTCCTTT
>NW_027624701.1:0-7858 GCF_034508935.2 Berghia stephanieae | reverse complement strand
TGTTCTAGTTCTCACGAGTTTTAGTTAAAGTTGTTCTCAACACAACTGTGTTGTTGCTGTTTACCTAACTGTTTTCATGTAAGGAAGCTCATGAGTTTCTTCCACCTTGTGTGTGATTTGATGTCAAATCTAGCTATTTAAAATTTAAAATACTTGCTTTCATTCTTTCTATTTCACCCTTTTTTTCAATTTAGAAATAATAATAATAATAATAAATTTAATTTTTTTCATGGAATCCATACCCTAAACAACCCCCACATTCTTGGAGAAACATATATGCCTTAAAATGGCCGTGTGGGCTTTGAGATATATGGTCATTGTATACCCAAAAGGTATCAAGTATGACTTTCCGCAGCACTCTGTGGCCTTGACAAATGACTTTGCCCTAGCTCACTTTGCATTTTTTTCCTCAGAAAGATCCTTAAGACAAATTTTGTTTTGGGGATATAGAATAAAGGGAATTTTATTTTATTTTACTATTTTTTTTATATTTCCATCCACTAGTATTTATTATATTCTCGTGAACAAGGAATAAAAACATTAAATTCACCACAAAGGCTAGGCCAAGGAGTCTAGAATTTTTACACAGTTTTTTTTACACTACGATTGTGCACAGACACAGCACAGCATAACCAAACAAGAGCGTCTGTGCATGTCTAGTTCCAGGAATTTGGACAGGCGGTTTAATCAGCTCGTTTACGTTGTGATCCCTAAATTCTACTTTCTTCACAACTCTACTATCAGAATGTCTTTATAATAATATTATTGAATATTATCTTTTTACATCATTTACAGCATTTCATTTATATATTCATTTAGTACACATTATTTATTACACTGGAAGATATCGTATCTAAGGACAACAAGTTTTTAAGATAGCGACTGATAAAGTTATGGCCCACCTCAGTCTGCTCGGTTCATTCTATTTGGACAATCTTGCTCCAGACTTTCATCTCATTATATCACAATATAATGGAAATAATCTGTTTTTGTCTCTTCAATGCAAATTCTATTTCAATACAAAATACAATTTCAAATTATCTGTGACATTGGTTACTTTGACCATAGTCAGTGTTCGTCTTCCTGTTCTTGTTTTTGGTTCCCATACTTTTAATTATAATTATGCTTATGTCGGAGCAAACATAGTATAAAAGGGTTACTTATTAGCTCATCTTGATGTGTATGAAATATCAATCCAATATCTTGAGAAATGAGAAATATATTTTTCTTATTTGTCAGAACTCCGCTCGGAACTAGGAACAATCTGAATGTTTGTATCTGAAATTTATGAGAAAAAAAACAATTTTATTTTATTGAAAAATTTTTATGATGTGTTATTTTTCAATACGTTTCACCTTGGGAGTCTTTTCTATCTCATAATGTAAAATAAAATGCGGTATCTGTTGATGACAATCATGTTATTTCAGTAAGAAATAAAGGAAAAGTTTTAAACACGATTTTCTTGTTCTCAGTGTTTCCCATAGTGACAAATTTTATCCCGAAGAAAATTCATAACTTGGGTTCTAGTAGCCGTAGAAAGAAAGTTTAAAGTGGCAACTGTGATTTAAATTAAATATTAAATAAAAATTACACAATACTATCTTTTAAATATACACACACAAGTTTGGACTAAATGCCAGAGGTATGGCCTATCTCAATTTATCAAATTAATTTATAAAGTGTTGCTATTGGTTGTATATTTTTACATTTTTGTGCATTTGCATTTTATTATATATGCGTTGTATACCATTGTCGCCATAAAATTCTCAACTTTGTGTTTATACATTTTCATCATGCCACGTCTGTAAACGAATTTCTATTTTTTTAATGAATAAATTAATAAAGTATATATTTTTATTATTATTATTATTATTATTATTAATTATTATTATTATTAAATTTTTATTATTATTATTATTATTATTATTATCATTATTATTATTATTATGATCAGAAATGTAAAGTGTGTACAAAGTGTACAAATCTCCGTGTTATTATGAATCCAGGGTGACATTGTTAATGAGTAGTGCACGTGAATCTCATGAGAAGAAGACCCCAAGTCAAGCCCGTGGGGAGTTCAGTGATCGTAATCAGAACCGAATTCACTGCGTATAATATTGGTAATGTAAACCATCCAAATGTTCACCCATCCCAGACCCTTAGTTTTTCATATACCGTAAAGAAGAAAAATCCCAAAGTATGGTACTAACAAGATATGAAGTGAATAGAAAAGTGCCAGAAGACAATAGAGAATAAAAATTTTTCGCGGCGGTGGTGGGGTTTGAACCTGCGACCTTATTGGTACGACAACTCCGCCTGGCAGGTGAGAGCGTGGCTCTACCGTGTGAGCTATCCACGAACACAAAAATATTCGTTTCAAACTCAAAGTCATTACTAGATCCCTCTCTCACCCACTTCTTGAGACCGCCGATTCGTTCGTACACCACCATTGCGAATAATTTTGACCAGCAGTTAAGCCCAATAGCCAATATTCTCAACACAAACATATATATAACATAGAAACGATTGAGACATTGAGTATGCTCCGGTGTATGGGGTGAATTTTTAATTCAGAAAAGTGAGTGGAGCAGGCACTTATGTTGGTAACAACAAGATATGAAGTGAATAGAAAAGTGCCAGAAGACAATAGAGAATAAAAATTTTTCGCGGCGGTGGTGGGGTTTGAACCTGCGACCTTATTGGTACGACAACTCCGCCTGGCAGGTGAGAGCGTGGCTCTACCGTGTGAGCTATCCACGAACACAAAAATATTCGTTTCAAACTCAAAGTCATTACTAGATCCCTCTCTCACCCACTTCTTGAGACCGCCGATTCGTTCGTACACCACCATCGCGAATAATTTTGACCAGCAGTTAAGCTTAATAGCCAATATTCTCAACACAAACATATAACATAGAAACGATTGAGACATTGAGTATGCTCCGGTGTATGGGGTGAATTTTTAATTCAGAAAAGTGAGTGGAGCAGGCACTTATGTTGGTAACAACAAGATATGAAGTGAATAGAAAAGTGCCAGAAGACAATAGAGAATAAAAATTTTCGCGGCGGTGGTGGGGTTTGAACCTGCGACCTTATTGGTACGACAACTCCGCCTGGCAGGTGAGAGCGTGGCTCTACCGTGTAGCTATCCACGAACAAAAATATTCGTTTCAAACTCATTTTTATTCTTATTGTCTTCTGGCACTTTTCTATTCACTTCATATCTTGTTGTTACCAACATAAGTGCCTGCTCCACTCACTTTTCTGAATTAAAAATTCACCCCATACACCGGAGCATACTCAATGTCTCAATCGTTTCTTATGTTATATGTTTGTGTTGAGAATATTGGCTATTAAGCTTAACTGCTGGTCAAAATTATTCGCGATGGTGGTGTACGAACGAATCGGCGGTCTCAAGAAGTGGGTGAGAGAGGGATCTAGTAATGACTTTGAGTTTGAAACGAATATTTTGTGTTCGTGGATAGCTCACACGGTAGAGCCACGCTCTCACCTGCCAGGCGGAGTTGTCGTACCAATAAGGTCGCAGGTTCAAACCCCACCACCGCCGCGAAAAATTTTTATTCTCTATTGTCTTCTGGCACTTTTCTATTCACTTCATATCTTGTTGTTACCAACATAAGTGCCTGCTCCACTCACTTTTCTGAATTAAAAATTCACCCCATACACCGGAGCATACTCAATGTCTCAATCGTTTCTATGTTATATGTTTGTGTTGAGAATATTGGCTATTAAGCTTAACTGCTGGTCAAAATTATTCGCGATGGTGGTGTACGAACGAATCGGCGGTCTCAAGAAGTGGGTGAGAGAGGGATCTAGTAATGACTTTGAGTTTGAAACGAATATTTTTGTGTTCGTGGATAGCTCACACGGTAGAGCCACGCTCTCACCTGCCAGGCGGAGTTGTCGTACCAATAAGGTCGCAGGTTCAAACCCCACCACCGCCGCGAAAAAATTTTTATTCTCTATTGTCTTCTGGCACTTTTCTATTCACTTCATATCTTGTTGTTACCAACATAAGTGCCTGCTCCACTCACTTTTCTGAATTAAAAATTCACCCCATACACCGGAGCATACTCAATGTCTCAATCGTTTCTATGTTATATGTTTGTGTTGAGAATATTGGCTATTAAGCTTAACTGCTGGTCAAAATTATTCGCGATGGTGGTGTACGAACGAATCGGCGGTCTCAAGAAGTGGGTGAGAGGGGATCTAGTAATGACTTTGAGTTTGAAACGAATATTTTTGTGTTCGTGGATAGCTCACACGGTAGAGCCACGCTCTCACCTGCCAGGCGGAGTTGTCGTACCAATAAGGTCGCAGGTTCAAACCCCACCACCGCCGCGAAAAATTTTTATTCTCTATTGTCTTCTGGCACTTTTCTATTCACTTCATTATCTTGTTGTTACCAACATAAGTGCCTGCTCCACTCACTTTTCTGAATTAAAAGTATGTGTACTGTAACCAATATAAAGAAATTCTGCTTAACGTCACTATTCATTCTAGTGTTGGAGATAATTATCATTGTTATCCATTCATTCAGTCACGTCAATGCGTGCGCACGAGTTGAGGAATGGATTAATAGTAAATTATTAGTAATTTACAGGTCAATTTATGGATTACTCATTTTTTCTTCTTCTTCTTCTTCTTCTTCTTCTTCTTCTTCTTCTTCTTCTTCTTCTTCTTCTTCTTCTTCTCCTTCTTCTTCTTCTTCCGCGTCTTCTTTTTCTGGAAACCATTTTATTTATTGTTGTTAACTTTTTTTTGTTTATATGCTCTCTTGATTTCAGTTTTTTTCGTGCAGTTGTTTGTGCTTGTATCAGACTCGGTAGTGGTTATTGGGGTTAGTCTCGTCTGACCGTTATGAGACATCCATCACGCTTTAACTGTTATCAATTCAGAGCTACCAACTCCTATCTCCCCCTGGGATTTGTTCTTTCTCTTCTTTTTTCTTTTTTTTTGTCTTTAAAATCCTGGGGTTTTTTTTTTTGTTTGTTTTGTTTTTTTTGAGGGGGGAGGGGGAGGGGGGAGACCTAGGTTTGTTTTGTTTTTTTTTCATAGATAATTCAATGATATTTACACAAATACTATGCAACAGGTGCAAGATTTTCGACATTGCTGGGATTTCCGGCTTTTCCTAAATGGATTTTAATTTATTTACGACCTTTAAATCATCCCAACATCATACTATTTTGAAGCAGTAGGTCACATTTCAAAAAACGTTTCAGGCATGTTGAATTTATTGGTAATGGATGTCAGATTTTTTTTGGCCTAACCTTCGTGCACCATGAAATGTTAGTCTAAGAGTCCAAAAATTTTGTTAATGACAATAAGTGGTCGTGAAAAAGAATTTTAAATTTCATAATACATCAAGACTGATGATATAGGAATAATTGTAAGAACTAATTTTTTCTATTTCTTGATTGTTTAGATTCTGATTTTATTACAATGAGAGAAAAAAAATCCCTTTATCCATCTCCAGAGAATAATTTGTCTTTAGGATCAATTCCAAGGGAATACAATTATAATTAGAATGGAATAAATCCACGTCCGCCTTTTATGCATCGCGCCGTAACCAGATTGAGGTGGTTTGCTCAAAGCCACACAGCGCTATGAGGATTTTAACTGGAGTGCCTTTAAGGTACAAAGCTTGGATAGTACCTTTCTGCCACGTCGCCATATAAATCTTGAATTTTTCAGTCAAATCCTGTTTATTGGCATGACGGGTTGGCAGCTCTGTAAATTGACTGGCCAGTCGGAACCCAGACCGGTCTGTGGACGGAACATCCATCAGGCCCTAAATTGTTATCAATTGCTGAAGGAGAGATGGTTGGTGGGGGGGGGGGGGTTGCTTACAAGTTGGGATTCCTAATTAGAATGCCGCTTTGTTACAATGTCTATTCACACACACACACACACACACACACACACACACACACACACACATCTTTGCGGCCCACTTGCCGCCTCGTTATAGACACTTCACCGACAGTCTTGAATTTTATTAATCACGTTTATGTTTATTGAACCTTGCCACGTATTTATTCAAGGAGAGAGGGGGAGGGGGGGGTTGGAGAGATAGATGAGTTTGTTTGAGAGAGAGAGAGAGAGAGAGAGAACACAAGGGAGATATTAGGGAATGAAAGAGAAAGATATGAAATTTGAATGTGTGAGAGGGAGAGAGAGAGAGAGAACACAAGGGAGAAATTAGGGAGTGAAAGAGAAATATATGAAATTTGAATGTGTGAGAGGGGAGAGGGAGAGAGAGAGAGAGAGAGAGAGAGAGAGAGAGAGAGAGAGAGAGAGAGAGAGAGAGAAAATTAATGTAAGTTATCAAGTTAATGGCGTTAGTAAATAAGTGAATATGCTTTTGTTTGTTTTTGTTTTGTTGTGTTTTTTCTTTTTAACATCCTTTTCTTTCTTGCTTTTTCATTCTTTACTCCCCCCCCCCCCCTATTATTTTTTTAAGTGAAACGGTGTCAATTTCTTTATGGGGGGGGGGGGGGGGGGGGGGGGGGGGGGGGGAGGAAGGGGGAAGGGGGGAGAGGTCAGATCCTAAGCTCAGTTGTGTTCTATAATTTGTTCTCACTGTAGGGAACATAGAACTTCCACAAATTAGATTTGCCAAAGCCAACGATACATAATCCTTTCTAATAGTCTTGGTGCTATGTCAGTGTGCTGTGAGTGTGAGCGAGGTCATGTGTTAACCATGTTCTGATTTATGCTGATGATTGACTATCCTTCTCCCATTCATTCCATTACAAAGCGGTTTCGCGTCAGACGTGATACGAATGTTTTAGTTTAAACCATAACAGTTTAACTGAAGCACTCTGCTGGATTAGACACATGTTTGAAAATTTGGCCAGAAAAACTCGTCCTTCAAATATCGATCGATTTAAATGGCCCTCATCCTGGCAAAAACCTTTCAAACTTCGCACTTCTGCAAAGTCCCAGGTTTGAGAGTTGATTCCAAGGTTAGGGTCATTTAGATCGATTGATATTTGAAGGACGAGTTTTCTGGTCAAATTTCAAAATACGCGTCTTTCTAGAGTAGAGCTTTTAGCTGATTAAACAAAAGAGAATTCTGATAGGTGTTATATTGGTGCTTCCAATCACCTGGCCTGTATTTTTAACGAAATCAATACTCCCCGTATCTTCTGTTTGACGCGAATGGGGGGGGGGGGGGGGGGGAGTAGAAATTTCTTTACACTTTTGGTTTCAACACCTGTTTTAAGAGCACTGATGTATATCTTGATCTGTGGTGAGATGTTCCATGCGTGTTTTAAGTTTCTCTGATGTTACATCCATCTCAACCACTCTTTTGTCAATTTACTTGAGATTCCCAGTTTTGAGAGTTTTTGACAGGATGAGAGTCATTTAATCAATTGATGTTTGATTCTTTCGTAATTATTGTCGCCACTGATGCTGCATCGATTGCTGTCATTCTCCTCCTCATCACTATCGTCATCATCATCATTGTCTTCATCATCGCAAATAGCTATTGTCATCATCGTTCCTTCAGTACATATTGCGAGAGATGGTAACTGCCTATAGAATATGCCATAAAACCAAATCAGTCGGCCCCACAGAGTGTGAACATCATATAGACGGACAGCGAGGATCAGCGGTATGGTCTTTGCTTCGTACCCGAAGGTGCCGAGTTCGATTACCCGTCGCGCTGTTGGCCTTGAGCAAGTCACCTAACCTTAGCTCTGTTTGAAACGCTGCACTGCGGCTGACGCTGGGTTATTCCAGTCTTCACTCGGAATAGGTCTAAAGGAAAATTCCCCTTTGCGATGAGTAAAGGGAATTTATTTATTTATTTATTTATTTTATTTTT
>NW_027624700.1:0-23085 GCF_034508935.2 Berghia stephanieae | reverse complement strand
GTGAAAAAAATAAACAAAGAAAAACAATTTTGATCCAGCAAACAAATCCAACAATTTTTTAAAAAATTTGACACCTGAGGAATATGAAAAAATAAACCCCAACAAACAAATCAAAAAAGACTTTTAAGAAAGACAAAACCCAATAAAACCCAAAGAGATCCAAAAAAAAGTTTAAGGGAATATAGCGAACGACTTGACCTTAGCGATCGAATCTTTTTATAGCCCCAAAGAAGAGAAGCGTTCATCCTTTAAAAAGATCACAACCCTGACTTCAAAAATAACCAAAAATGTAGAAAATTTAAACCCTACAAATCTGAAAATTGGAAAAAATCAGCAAAAAGATATTAAAAAAAAATAAAAAAAAACGTCAAAGAAGAACTAAATTAAAACCATTTAAAAAAACACTTGAAGTCATAAATGGTTCAAAAAAATTCCAAAACAAAAAAAAACCTGCACCTTCATCTCTTTCGACATTTGCGTTTTTTAACCCCCCCTTCATTTCCAGACTTTACAAAAACAAGCTTTGGAATTCGGGGCAAAATACACCCCCTACAGAAGAGGAAAAAAAACATCATAAAAAAACACCAAGAAACGGGCACACTATACTACGACAACAAAACGGGGGGAACAAAGGGGGACAAAATGATTTGGGAGTAAAAAATGGGTTCGTTCGAGGGTTTGCTAAAACATGCGAACTGGGGCCCCGGACTCTAAAAATTCCCGGGCCCACAACTAAAAATTACACCCCCATACTCGGCTCTATAGAGATGCGGACTCGCTAAAAACCAACAAAAAAAAGACCAAGGAAGGGCCGAACCGAAAACATCAAAAAAAAAATCTAAAAAAATTTTCCAAAAAACAAAAATTTTATAAAAAAGGAATAAGAAAGCAAAAAAAAAAAAACAGTTGACTTCCCTCGAACATTAAAATAAAACCCAAATTCTTCCAACCGTCAGAAAACCAAAAAAAAACCTTTTGGGTTCATTAATAAAAACAGCAACCCCCCTTTTCCCAAGTTTTCAAACTCCAAAAAACCCAATTTTTGCCTGGAAGGGTGGGGGCAAATTTAAGGGGAAAAAAAGGAGAAAAATATTTCAACTTTCGCCCCCAACCCCCTTTACAAAAGAGAAGCATCAAAAAAAATGTGGGAATTTTAAAACACCCATTTTTTTTTAAAACACGGGGGACGCCCCCCTTCATTTTTAAAACCCAAAAACACAAGGAAAAAAAAAAACCCATAAAAACGGGGAAAACGACAAAAACTTGGTTCAACCCCCCTTTCAAATTTAAACGTAAAGCCCAAAACCTTAGGACAGCATTTCCCCTGAAAAATTGTTTAAAAATTTCCCAAAAAAAAACCACAAGTTTAACTTTAAAAAAAATTTATCAACGGGGGGGGGGAATCCCCATAAAAAATAATTTAAATGGGTATGGAAAACATAGAAAAAATTAATTTCAACCCAAACCCCAAAAAAAAAATTTTTAAAAAAACCACCGAAAAAGAGCAAAACCCACCCATTTAAAAAAATTGCAACTGCAAAAAATTAAAAAACCCATTGCCCGCTAAAAAAAACAATGTTTTGGGAATTTTTTTAAATTTTTACCAAGCCCCCAGTCACAGAACTAAAACAAACAACCCAAGAAAAATATGTGGGCAAACGGGAAAAAAAATTTAAAAAAACAAAAATACACCTCCACACCTCAAAAATTAGAAACTAACAAAAAAAAATTCCACAAAACTAGGAAAAATTTTTGGGAAATTTTAAAAAGGACAAAAAAATTTGGGACACAATTTCATGGAAAATTTTATTTTAAAGGCAACAGGATACACCCCAACTTTAAAAAACAATGTAGCTTACCCCTGGAAAAAAAAAATATACCATAATCAAAAAACCCTAATGAACCCAAAACCAAAACATAAAAAATGAGATCTACGGAAAGTGCCCCCATCGGCGCAAAATTCCTTTTAATTTTAATTTTAAAAACCGGAACCCCCTTCAAAAAACAACAACAGTCAAAAAAATACAACTCAGCCCTAAAGATAAAAAATTTTAAAGCTAAAAACTCGTTGTAGATGCCCCAGGTTTGTGGTAAATTTTTTAAAAATGGTGGCCCGCCCATTACTACAGTCGAGCATTTTTCCCTTACCTTTTTGTTTAAAACACGATTCAATATATATATATATTTTTTTTATTATATATATATATTTATATATATTTTATTTATTAGATAATTTTGAGCTTTTTTTAGCGAAATTTCCCACAAAAAAGGTCCCTTCAAAGGCTTTAGGGGGGTTTCCCCTGGTTTACAGAAAACATTAAAAATGTGGGAGGGGGGACATGAGGCCTGTCAGGCGTTATTAAAAATTTTTTATAAACCTGGGTATGGGAAAAGAATGTGATTTAAAGGACCCTTTTCCAAGGACTCAACTATGCGCCGAGCAAGGCTCGAACCCAGGTTTTCTTCCGACCCAAAAGTGAGTGCCCTTTCCACTAGACCACATAGCGGCATAAGGGTTATAGGGGGGGAAAAATTTGTAAATGTGCATGTGTGTGTGTGTGTGTGTGTGTGTGTGTGTGTGTGTGTTTTAGGTAACCACTCGGACGTACGTTGTAAACTGAAGCATTCAAGATTTAAAACAAGAAAATAGTCCCCTTTCAATTATGGGACCTTTTAAAAAATGCCGTCATTTTGTCAAAATATTCTCCTTTTGGGGGGACTTTTTAAGAAAAGGGTTTTATTTTTATTGACCGATATTGAAGGACGGTATTTGATCAAATTTTAAAAGTACGAGTTTTTTAAAGATTCCCCAACGGCTGTAAGGGCACACACCACCACAAACACAAAAAAATTTTAAATTTATATATATATATTTATAATATTTTATTTATATATTTATATTATATTTTTTTATATATATTTATTTTTATATAAGATATTTAAAAAAAAAATTGTCACTCCTTTTTAGGGCCCGGGAATTTCGCTTCTGTGGGTTTTTTTCCACGTCCTCATTTTGGGCCCGAAATCCTTAAAAATGTCCGAAGAAAAAATTTTTACTCACTTTCGAAATTACGAGTCCCCACCAACATTTCATAAATATTTTTTTAAATATATTTATATTATTTATATTTTTATATATAAATATTTTATATATATTTTAATATATATATATATAATTTTAATATATTTATATTTTATATATATAATTTATATATATAACATATTTTACTCTTTTAAAATAGAAAATTTTGGAAGTTTACAATTTTTTTGTAATTTGTTTATTTTTTGCTTTGGGAAATTTCCACTTCTAAAAAAAAAAAAAAAGCTGATTTTAAAATAAAATCGTGTAAAGGGTTAATATAAAAAAAAAATTATCTAAAATTTTTTTTTGTTATGTTTTTATGAGCCCCAAAAAACAATCATGGTTTTTTCCAAGGGTTTTTTATGCTGAAAAATTAAACTTGGGGAAAATTTTTTTTAGCAGTTGCAAATTTACCACGCTTTTTCCTTTAAACCCCTTCCTTGAGGGGGGCCCCCGTGGCCCCAAGCGGGATGGTCTTTGCTTCGTCCCCAAAAGGGTAACGAGTTCGTTCCCAGCCGCTGGTATTGTGGCCTTGAGAAATTTCCCCTTTGCCCTAGCTAACCCTTTGCGGCGCTGCACTGCGGCTGAGGGCCGGGGTTTTTTCCCAGTCTTCCCTTGGATAAAACCCTAAAGAAAAATTTCCCCTTGGGGATGAAAAAAAGGGGAAATTTTTTTTTTTTACTTACCACCCATTTTCAGAATTTTCCCCCCCAAAAATTTTCCACCATCCAACAAAAAAAAAAAGGACAAAACTTATTAAAAAAAAAAGAAAAAAGCAAGTCTTTTAACTTAATATTTTTTTCGAAAATTAGGGAACTGTTTTTAAAGAATGTCAATTTTTCATAGTATAGCAAAATGTAATAAAAATTGGATGAAAAAAAAGGTCGGTTGCATCGTAAAAAATGGACGTTTTTCATTATGTGGTAAGGAGGGGGGTTTAAAACTAAAAAAAAGCTTTATAGAATCAACAAAATTTTCTTTTTAATCAAAAAAAAGGTTTCATTTTTTAAAATTGGGAAATTTAAAAAATTTAAATCGGGAATTTAAAAAAAAGGTATATTGTTTTGGGTTAACAAAAAATGTGACGATTTTCCTATGGGTGGTAAGGGGGGTTTAAAAACATGTTGTCTAACGTCATGAGTAATTGCTTTGGTCTTTTTTTGGGGCATCCCACCCGTTGTAAAAAACTCCTCAAATCTTTCTATTCCCCACCCCTTTTTTGTAACAAAAAAAGATAGCCCTTTTTATATCGTTGGGCATTTAATATTCGTGAATCCTTTTTATGGGCGTTCGCCCAATTGTAAAACTGATCTAAAAATTTCATGTTTAAATAATAAATTCCCTTTTTTTCATCCCTAAGGGGAATTTTTTCTTTGGGGGTCTTTTCCCGGGGAAAAAAAGATGGAATAACCCAGGGAAAAGAACCCCAAAGTGCAGCGCCCCCCCCCCAAATTGGGGGCTAAGGTTTGGTTGTCTTGCCCCAAGGCCAAAAAACGCGGCGGTAGTCAAACTCGGTCCCTTTCAGTTACGTACCGCTGGGCCACGAAGTCATAACAAGCCCCCTCTCGCTGTTTTTCGTTTTTCCCCAAATTTTGGGAAAATGAACCCTTGTGCTTTCGATTTAAGTGCCCAAAACGGGCTAACCTTCTGTATCAAGAAAAAATTACGTTTTTTGCCTTCTGTTTAAACTCTCCCCTTACCCCCCATTTTGGGGTTTTTTTCCCAAAAATTCACCCCCCCCAACCCTTTATAAAAAAATTATATTTTTTGTCCCTTCAAACAAAAAATGGGTTATTTCTTGTATAATTTTATTTTGAAAAAGGCTATTTACACAGTGAATTTTTTTAAAAACTATCCCCAAATTTTTGTTCAAATATTATGTTTTAAAAAAAAAAAAAAAATCGAATGAGAAAAATGTTGAACTTTAAAATACCATGAGGCATATAACGATTTCCCAAAATTTTTTTTACATTAAACTGGTTTCTTACTTTAAAACAAAAAAAGACCTTTAAAATTAAATTATTTTGGGGCCCGGGGAAATCTTACGAGGAATTATTTTTTATAAACTTGACTCAAAACGAGGGGAATATTTTTTGGAATTTCCTTTTTAAATAAAGATTTGTTTTTAATAGGGAAATTTGTTTCCCTTTTATATTTTTCGCGGCAAAAAAAACCCCCTTTTCCCCCCCCCCCCCCCCAACAAAAAACAAAAAAAAACCCAACAAAAAAAAAAAAAAAAAAAAACAAGAAAAAAAACCCCAAAAACCCCTTTAAAAAAAAACCCAAAAAAAAACAAAAAAAACAAATGGTTATAAAAAATTCAATTTTTAAACTCAACAGTAGAATCGTTTGGGAAAAAAAATTTAAAATCTGATTTCCCAATAAAAAACCCAAATATTGTGTTCATGAAGCCCCTTTTAAAATAAATTGTTACGTCCAATCTATGGGGTTTTTGCGGTAGGTGGTCTAGTGGTTTTTGCCCACAAAGAAGGTATCAAGGTCCGGGGGTTTGGGGAGTTTCGTGGTTCGGCGCTTAATTTTTTTGACCCTTTGGGAAAAAAAGGCTTTTTTCATTTAAAACCCTCTCCCCGAAATCAGGTGTTTTAAAATGAGTACCTGGCCTTTAAAACAGCGTTGCCTTTGTCCAAAAAAATTTTAATATCCCCCAAAAAGGTTTTTTTTTCCGTCCTACAATTTCAAATGTTGTTTGTTGACCGGGGACACCTTTTTTAAAAGGGGTTAGAGCACTTTTAAGTGGATTTGCGCTAATAAAAGCTCATTTTAAAATGTTTTTATGCTTTTTCCCTCAGAAAAAAACAATAAAAAAAGGGCTTTCCCCATTTCTCGATGTTGGGCCAGAACATCCCGAGAAATTGGGGAAATTTCTCGTGCCCAATGGCGTAAAGGGTAGATGTAATGAGATAAAAAAACTGAAGTTTTATTTAATTCGTATATTTTTTTACTTATCGGGTGCTTTTTTGGTAAAATTATGTTTTTTTTACATATCACGTGGTGTTTTGGATTCTGTAAGATGCTGGGCATAACAATGATGCTGAGACAAATGAGGGTTTGATGATGTGATGATGATGATGATGTGATGATTTTGATGATGAATGTTTGTTGATGATGATGTAAGGTGATGATAAAGGGTTTGTGATGATGATGTGATGTTTGATGATGATGATATAAATGGAGCGGACGATGATGAGGATGATGATGATGATGATGATGTTGATGAGTTGATGGTGATGGGGATGATGATGATGATGATGATGATGTTTGATGTTTGATGATGATGATGTTGATGATGTGATGAAAAATCGAAGAAAACAGTAAAAACGTTTTTCGGTTTTTTGGGCTTCCCTAGGTTTCATTTTCTTATAAAGGGGTTTTATTATGTACACGCACCCAAACTGGCTTTCATTTCACAACCCCGCAATTTTTGTAGATGAGCACGCTTATTTTAGATCCCTGTGTGTAAAATATTTTTTCTAAACCCAGCTAAGAGAAATATGTTTTGCGGTTGCAGGGTTGGTTGGTTTGTTTTTAATTTCATAAAATTCAGGGAAAGGAGTTAGGGTGATCCTTAAATTTTTCCCCCTACGTCCATTGGAGTTGCATGTGTCTTTTGGTTTGGGAATTGTGTCGTTTTGTTGAGTTTTTTTGGTGGGGTTTTTGGTGAATTTTATAAATTTTTTCCCCGGCTATTATAAAAATTTCGAATAAATGTATTGAACATTTGCTCTTAAAAGGGAAAGATTAAAGGGAAAAAAGAGAAGATAGCCCGAAAAAAAAATAAAAAAATTTTAAATTTGTTTGAATAGCGGGGTGAAAAGGAAAGAGAAGAAAAATATTAGTTTTTGGGGGTTTTTTCTGATCAGGAGTGAAGGGCCCGTCCCGACCCAACCGATGTTTTGGCACAAATTTGGGATACTTAAAGAAAAAAAATAATGCAATGTCGTGTTGTTTAAGGTTCAAAAAAAAAACCCCCCTTTTTTAATAGTTATCGTTCGGTTTACATTAAAATTTTTTTTTAAAAAGGGATAAATTCCAGGTTCTAAAGTCATCTTTAAATTTGTTGAGGGTTTCAAATCCCCTTTCAATTTTTGGGCCCTTGGGAAATCTAGTCCGGGGGTGGTTTCCCACCCTTTGTTTGGTTGGTTGGGTTGCATTTTGGGATGTTTTTGTTTTTCTTGGAGCCCCCCTTTTTTTGCCAATTTTTGGAAAACTGTTTCTTTGAAAGGGTTTTTTGGCCCGGCCTGGGTCTTTTTGCAGTCCCCTTTTTTTTCTTGGTTAAATCTGTAGACCTGGAGACATTTAAAAGGGGTCTTCAATTTTTCCCTCTTTTGGGGGGTTTTATTCCTTTTTTTTTCCTCGCCCCCAGGCTTCTTGCGTGTTTTAGTTTTCTTTTTTTGCTAGGTAGAAAGGTGGTCGAGTTTTTAGTCTTGATGTTGGGGGCCCCATTTTGTTTTGGGTTTTGCAGAGGAGTTGCCTATCTTCTTCAGTCTGGATTTTCCTTTCTGTGTTCCCTTTTTTCCCTCGTTGGGTGGTGCTATAGCGCTCATGACTGCACCCTTTGGGGTTTTGGAGTTTTTTTCAGGAAATCCAGTTACTATTCGCATCGGTCTTTAGTTCGCATCAAAAAGGGTTTTGTTATGGGCACTTCTCGCCCAAACCCGGAGCACTTTTTAGTTTCCCACACTGTAGCAAGGGTCAGGGTTGAGGGTTCTGAGGGGAAAGGGGCCCGTTTTCCCCATGTTTTTACTGCATTTTTCTGAGTGGGAAAAATTTCGTTTCCCCACCTTCTTGTTTTGTACCTTCAAGAGGGGTTTTAAGGTCAGGGTCTTTCCAGTTTTCCCTCCGATGTATTTTGGATTTTGACCCGCGTTGGTAGTGTTGTGTCATCAATCTTGATTGCCCTTTTTTCTTTTTGTTTCCCTTTCCCAATCTGGCCTCAATGTGGGCCCCTTTCCCCAAAACCCAGTCACGAAAAAATTTTGGGGATTTCAAAAAAAAATAAAGAAGGGAAAAAAAAAAAAAAAAAGCGCAGGGATCCGATGGCATATATCCGATATGAAAAACCCCACCTTGGACAAAACGCAAAGGAACTCGCTGGCTGCATTAAATTTTAAATTTCTGAAATTTACGTTTGAAAAAGGAAATTATACCAAAAAAACAGGAAAACTTTTGTTTTGAGTTTTTTTTTACCCCATCCTAAAAACCGGGAAAAAAAAATGCCCAACAAGAGCCTTTCAGAAATAGACCATCTTTTTCTTTTTTTTGCCTTACAAATTTACTAGAAAAAATAATTTAACAAAAATTTAAACCCCTTACTTGAATCCTATAACCCCAAATTGAACAGGCGGGGGTTTTTCAAAAAAAAAGTTTGCACAACCGAGGGGGGCGGTCCTCGCCCCCCCCACCCCCTTTAAAATTGAAAATGGCTTTGAAAAAAAAAATTTAAAAAAACAGGCACAGGGTTTAGGGGAAAATCTTTGCTGCGTTTTTTAAACCAATGGGACTGGGGGCCCTTGATGCAAAAACCTGAATAATTTATGCAGAAAAAAATTTTTGAAAAATGTTCATACATGACAGGACCCCAGCAAAGTAGGGGAATAAAAAAATGGGGGTTAACCACAAGGCTCAGTTTAGCACCACCCAATTTTTTAAACGTCTAAAAAGAAAATTTCCCTCAAACAACTTCCAAAAAAACTAGGATAGGGCAGTGAAGGGCCTTAGCATCCAATAAAGGGGAAACTGCGAAAAATATAAAAAACCCAAAACGCTTAGCAAAAAACCCCACAGGGGGGGCCTTTGAAAAAGGTTTTTTTGACAGATGGCTATTTAAAAAAAGGGAATAGGCCCCAAAAACCATTTGAAACTGCATTTCATCTTAACAACGGGGGAATAAAAACGAAAAAAGAAATAATTTTAAAAGAAGGGGAAAAGGGAATAGAAGCTTTGGATGAAAAGGGGAACCCGGAAGAAAATGGGGTTTTTGGTCTTTGGGTTTCCGTTTCCTAATTTTTATTGTGACAAAACATTTTTGGAATGAAATATTTAAAGAAAATTTGAGGGAAATGGTATGGCACTGTAAAAGGGGGAAATAAATTCGGGTTTTGATAAAAAAAAAAAAAAGTCCCCAAAATTGTTTGAAAAATATTTTAAATTTAATTCTTAAAGGGGGGGAAGTGCCCGTCACGATGTTGAACCCTTTATTGTCAACATAAACACTTTCAATAAAATTTACTAAAAGACAAAGGGTTAGAGTGAGTATGGCTTTGGGCCAAAAAGCGAATATTGATGTTTTGACATCCTTTTTAATATGGGGCCCCATCGCCCTTAAAAAGGGTATTTTGTGGGAAACCCGAACCCCAAAATGCTTAAAACCCTTTTTAAAATTTTTAAAACGGGGTCAAAGATAAAATTTGGGTTGGGCCATCAGCACCTAAAATATGGTCCCCATTCCCCTAAATTTAAAACTTTACACAACCTGATTTTTTTGGCTTTTTAAAAAATTCATTTTTCAACCCTTTAAAAAATCCCCGGGATTTTAATCCCCGTTTTGAGGCGAAGGGTACTTTATTTTTAAAATTGTTTAAAAATAAAAAATGTTCATTCATTTGAAATTCTATTTTCATTTTTCCAATTTCAGCAAACTTTGGGGGGAATGAGTTTAGGGGGAAAGAGTGGGCCCCCCTTTAAATTGGCGTCACTTTACAGGATAACGTTAATTTGGTTTTGGAAGTGTCTCAACCCACTTTCCCCGGAAGCGAGGACGGAGACGCTTCGCACAACCAGCATGAAGTTCTCTCTCTAATGATTTTTCCCCGGGGTGACGTCACGGATTATGGGTGACTTTCCAAAAAGGGGACGTACTTTTCCCTCTAATCCATTCCCTTTAAAGCACATTTTTTTATACTCCACAGGCCCGGGGGTAAACTCCCGAATTTCCCTTTTTAAAAATTAAAAAAGATTGTGGGTCTAATTTCGTGCGACCCATTTTACCCAACATGATTACCGATGGAAGATTTTGGGCCCTACTAAAAACTTCCGACGGGATTAAATTCTCCAGGATTTTTGAGAAAGAGGTACGGTTTTGCTTTTTTGGGAAAACGAACCAACTCCGGGAAAAGTACAAATCATTTAAACTTTTTTAAAAAGAAGTATTGTCCAAATTGGAAAAAAATTCAAGAATTCTCTAAAAGATGGTAGTTTCCTAAAACTGTTTCCCAAAAAGTAGTAATGCAAATTTTTGTTTTTGTTGATGTTAATGATGATGATGTTGATGATGTTTGATGATGATGTTGTTTGAGGGATGATGGATGATGTGGGGAAAATGATGATGATGATGTGTTTAATGATGAGGGATGCGGGACATTGATATGAAAATTGTGATGATGATGATGTTTGTGGAGATGAGATGTTTGATGTTGATGTTGAGAGGATGATGATGATGATGGGTGATGTGTTTGTTTGTGATGATGATGTTTCTTGATGATCATGATGATGTGATGATGATATGATGATGATGATA
The DNA here is from genome assembly GCF_034508935.2 of Berghia stephanieae. NCBI lineage: Eukaryota > Metazoa > Mollusca > Gastropoda > Nudibranchia > Aeolidiidae > Berghia > Berghia stephanieae. Next base: position 12,466 of record NW_027624700.1, on the reverse strand, counting down.
AATGATGATGATGATGTGATCATGATGATGTGATGTCATGATGATCTGTTTGATATGATGATCAGATGTTAAAATGTTATTGAAATTTACTAAAACTCAAAAACCAAAAATTAAAAAAATTTAATATATACAAAAAATACCAAAAGATGAAACACAATTTAAATTTTTTTGTTTGGTTTTGTTTTTTTCCTTTTTGTTTTTTTTTATCAATCAAAAACAGATCGGTCGGGTAAAAGAAACCTGCTTTTTCGATGATCCCTTTCCCTAAAAGCAATGTTTTCACGGCTTTCAAACTAAAAATAGCCTGGGGAGTAAGGAGCGATCAAAATTTAATCTATTTATATAAAAGTACGTTTTGGGTTATCAACATTATATATAACCCAATTTAAATCGCTGTAAAAGGGTTCCCCCGAAAAATTTTTACCCCCAACAATTTTCAAAAAGGAAAACCCCCCCAAAGGAAAAAGTTTTTGAAATTTTAAATGAAATAGTAATTTAATAAAAATTTGATGGGGAAACGTGTTTGGTTTTAACTTTGTAAATTTAAAGCACACGGGTTTGGAAAAATCAAGGCAAATTGCGGCTTTTGTGGTCTTTGGGTTTAGGGAAAACTCGTTTGGGCCCCGGAAAGGTCCTGGGTTCAAAGGCCTCGAGTCGGGGGCATAGTTGTTTTCCTTAAAAAAGGGGGCTCTTTATCCTTATTCTAAACCTTTATCGGTTTTAAAATAAAGTCCCGGTATTAAAAAGCGTTGTCTTTGTCCAAAAAAATTGGTAATATCCCCTTACGGGCGTCTTTGTCCCTTTCCTTTACATTTTTTAAATTTTTCTTTTGGGGGGTTGGGTGGTGGGGGTTTTTAGGGCCTAAAAATTTCGTCGGCTTTTGCTCTTTACGGCTTCCGCAGCAGTTTTCCCGGGGACAGGGCCGGGTTGTACGAGTGGGACTTTGGTTAAAATTTCAATTTGGCACAAAATTCGGGCCCTCGCCCCGCACCCCTGGGGAACCTGGCCTTTTAAAGCGGGGAGTAGCTGACGCGAAAATTGCGATTGTGTCCCTCGGGGTTAGCCCCCCTTTAAAGGTTTTTGGGGCATGCATGCCCCACGGCGTGGGAATACGCACTGGTGCCCGGGACGGCCTCAGGGAGCTACCCCCTAAAAAAAATAGTGTGGTCACAACTGACCCCCGAGGTCTCGGGGAAAATATCTTTAAAGGGGGGAAAAGTTTTTCGGGAAAAAACCATGGGGAAAAAATTTCGGGCTGGAGCCCGGGTTGGCGGGTTATATCTACAATTAGCTTTTTTGGAAAACTCTACTGCCATTGCTTTTGAAAACCCCGGCGTCCGACAGGGCCTGCCCTCCCCTGGCCCCAAACCCCTCCTTAATCATGATGAAAAGGAAACAAAGGGATTTTATCATACTGGCTGGGGACTTTTCCCCCCGGATAAAAAGGTCCGCCCCTTCCCCCCCCCAACCCCTTTCACACCCAAACCCAAAAAAGGTTTTCCCAAGGGAGCTATTTAAATAAGGGCAAAATCAAAACCCCTACCCTCAATCGAGGGAATATAAAAGGCAAAATGTGAATATTTTGGCCAAAAAATTTCTTGACGAACAGTTTTTTTGCATAGCCTTCTCCAAAAAACCCACATCTAGATGAAAAATCCCCCCCCTAAACGTTTTAAATTTATCGGGGGCTTTCGGTAATCAATAGGCAAAGCCAAAAAGTATGGGAATTAATCACTTATGCAAGACCCCCGATAAAACAACAGCCCTAGGGGGCCATAAAGAGAAAAGTGGTACACGGATGTACAATCAAATTTTGTGTTCCAGAAATTTTCAAACATCTAAAAACCCGCCTAACACCAAGTGGACCCAAACCCCCCAAACACCAAACCATCCCCCCCTACGAAGGGACTTTAACAGTCACCATATTTAATTGGGGGGTATAAAAAAAATATGAAAGAATCGGAAAGAACCCAAACGAAAAGGGCAAAACCCATGTAAAACCCAAAATTAATTACAACCCCAAAAAAAAAGGGAACCCTTTAGGGGTTTGCCCGTTTGGGAGAGGGAAAAAAACACCTGACCTTCCCTTTGTTTTTCCAAAATTTAAACCTCCCATATCCTCAACAACAAGGAAAATACTAAACAATTTTCCCCTAGCCCAAAATTGCCCCCTTATCCTCACAACAGGCATTAAATTGCCAATGATGGGAAATTTCCCCACCCCAAATCCTATTTGGGAATTTTAGAAAGCCCAAATGGGGAGAAATTCTCAAAAGAAAAAAGACCCCGACCTTTTAAAAAATAGGAAACCCAAAAAAGAAAAATTTTACCACAGGTTCACAAAAAAAAATTCTAAAAAGTTTCAAAAAGAAAAAATCCCAGGGGCTTTTAGAAAACGCTATTATACCGGGGCTGGTCAGAACAGAGGGCAGATCTCCTGGGGAATATGAAGAACAAAAGGATCAAAGCACAGCTGAAAGAACTATTTCAATCACTTTAAAAGAACCGAAAAAAATAGATGGATAGAAGTGGTAGGGAAAGGGTTAAAAAAGAGCCATTCAAAACAGACAAAACATGGGCAAAACCCTTAAAAAACTTGATTCCCCAAATCACCCAAATTTAAAAAGCGCCCGACCTACAAGGTAGATTTCTATTGCCAAAGAAAACAAGAAAAACGTGGGGAAAAACACAAGCCAAATAAAAAAATTTTTAAAAATTTTTCCCAAAAAAGAATACCCGGGAAAAAGCTAACTAATCAACCCCTATGGTATTTTCTTATCCATTCCCGTGACATGCCAAGAAATTGAAAAACCCCCCCCCCCCGGGGGGATCAAAAATGTAAAAAAAAGGGAAAGGGTGCTGGTTTTTGATGGAATTTACCCGGGTATGATAAAACCCCCCTGCGTCCGCGGGAATTCGGGAAACTTGTGAGACAATGAGTGTTATCATAGAAAAAGGGGACTACCCAAAAATCTGGAAACACGCCAAAAATGATTGCCCAAAAATAAACCCCGGCAAACCCGCAACGAACCCTCCGGTACGACCCTTTTCCCTCCTCTGCTGCCCAATAAACTTTTAAAAAAGAAATATTCTAACAAGAATAAACCCCCTACATCGAACCCAATCATACCTGTCGAAAAAGCGGTTTCAGGAAAAAGAGGAAAAAACAGAACAAGTCCTTGTATTAACAAAAACACATAAAATTGGGGGTTCGAGAAGGGACTAAAAAAAATGGAGCAGTACTGATAGGCCTTTCCCCTGCATTTGACACTGTTGGGGCAACCGGGCTAATGTATAAAATATCAAAAAATCCCCCCCTGTAGGAAAATATTAAAAATTTTTCATTTTATGACCCCGCACTAGACACTTCCCTGTAAATTTTGGGGCAAAAAAAAAGTTAAAACCCATTAAAAAAAGAATGGTGTACCAAAAGGGGTCAGTATTGCACCAAAATTATTTAATGTTTACATCAGTGACTTTCCAAAAAAAGATCCCCCCAACTTGGCTTCACTTGCCAAACAAAAACGGAAAAAAATTGAAAACGAACTGAGCCATGACAACCCCACCCTCAAAAGTTACTTTTATAATTGGTACTTAAAAATGAAAACCCCCCAAAACCAAATGGCCACAAATTTTTCCCCGTGAACAACCCAAAAGGCAAAAAACCCCCCCAAGGGAAAAAATGGTAACACAATACTACCCAAACGAAGATAAACCCCCAAAAATCTTGGGGTCCCCTTTAGACAGAAACTTAAAGTACAGGGAAAAAATCAAGGGTTTCTGTGCAAATAAAAATCGGGGGAAACGAAAAATGCCTTTCAAAAAAAGTTGCTTGGACATCATGGGGGGCATCCCAAACCCGTTTTTGGTACAACAGCGTTGGGGTCTGTATTTGGCGGCCCGGGTATTTGTGCTCCAGTTTTGGGGCAAGGAGCTCACATACAAATAACATGAACCAAAAATTAAAAAGGGCACCTGCGAGTGATAGGGCGGCCCTTTTAAAAAAAACCCCCACCAAAAACCCCTGGCCCCCCAGCGCAAAAGCCCCCCCACACCAAAAAGAGCACTGTCAAATCAAAAAGCTTTTAAAAAAGGGGCCCCCTAATATTGGCAATAAATTTCCCCCCCGGGAAAAATAGGTAAAAAGGGGCCCCACAAACAAAACGACTTAAGTCCAGAAGAAACCTTTCCCCAAATCCGGGGAAAAGAAAAACCCTTTACTTCCCCCCTTTCTGGGCATGAAAAAGGGAATTTAAAAAAAGCCAAAAAAAAGGAAAAATTAAAAAACCAACCCCCAAACTGCGCCCTTCCCGAAAATTAAAACAGCAAAAGAAAAAAATGGGTCAAACCCCGGAAACCGGGCCTTTGAAACCCCCCATTTGGCCCCAGTAAAAAAAAGCCCCCTTTTCGATGGAGACTCATTGGGCTCACCAATCTGCAAAAATTTCAAAGGGGGCAACCCCCGTTTCCCCCCCCCCCCCCCCCCCCCCCCCCCCCCCCTCCCCCCTTTTTTCTTGGGCCCGCAATGCCAGTAAAAAAATTAGAAGGGGGGTACGAAAAAAACTTTGAAGCCGGAGTTGGGCCTGACATCATGGATCGACAACATAATCTGGAGGTGTAGTCATACCCCTACCAAAAAAAAGTTGCTGTTGGGCCAGGGACCCCCTTTTAAAACGCTTTGGACATTTTTGGGGATGGATATTTCTTATATAAAACTTTAATTTTTAAAATTTAAATTTTACTTTTTAGCATCTGGGTTTATTTTCCCCACATAAGCCCTTTTGGGGAAGTTGGGTCACATAGTTTACTTTTCTATGGTCCCAATTTTCCACGCTCTTCAATGAGTGTACAAGCACTTTTAAGAATAATCAAAGGGAAAGAAAAGATGAAAGTTTTGCGTTCTTAAAGTTTAAATCCTTTTTTTTTTAAATTTTAATTTACAATGAGGTTTTAAACCCCAAAAACTCACCCCAATCTGGTTTCCTCATTAAAAAGAACCCTCCATTCCTTTTGACTAATTATTTTTTTTTCTTGTACAAAAAGGTTTTTGGTTTTAATTTTCTCAAAAAATATGGGAAAACTTTAAAAATTGGGTCTAATTTAAAAAATAATTTTGTTTCTGATTTTTTCACCCCTTTTTTACCTAATTTTTTTATTTCTTTTAAAACTAAAACACAAAAACCTGATTTCCCCCCAGGAAAACCCCGCTCCCATTAAAAAAACTATTTCAATCATAAGGGTTGTACTCTGATTCACAAATTATTGACCAATAAGAAAGGTTTTGGAGACGTTCGTTCTATAAAAACCTGCAGGGGGTCGCGTTTCCCACGCAATCTTTTGAGAAAAATATCGGAGATTGCTTCACGTCCCAAAAAAAGACCCAAAAACCTGAAAAGAAAAAAGGGAATTTTATTGAAATGTTAGGGAAAATACTTTCAAGATGCAAAAGGGGCTTGTTTAATTTACTCAATGTTAGTAAATTTGTTTTATATGCCCCTAAAAAAAAAAAAGTTTTTTGTGAATGATGATGTGTTGATGAAAAAGTTAAAGGGGGGTTTATGATGATGACGATGATGAGTGTTTATGGGTGATGATGATTTATGATGATGATGATGATGTGATGTTTAGATGATCATGATGGTTTAGTGATGATGATGATGTTGGTGAGGATGGTGGATGATTTATTTAGATGATGATGATGATTGATGATGATGTTTACCCTGTTTATCCTGAAGACTATGATGTGTTTTTGATGATGATGAGGGTTTATGATGATGGGGTGGGTGATGATTTATGGATGTTTTGATGATGATGATTTGATGATGATGATGTTTTAGTGTTAGTGTAAATAACCAAAATCAAAAAAACTTTGCGAATGTTTAAATTTTAAAAAAAAATTATTTAAAAATACCCGCGTAAAACAATTCTCAAATCAATTTTTTTTTTTTTTGGTTTTAATTCTACCCTTGCTGTTTATTTTATCATTCTTAACTCACTCAACCCCCAAAACCCACTTTATTCGTAGTATACCCCGGGGTTTCTTTTACCACTCCAAACCCTTTTTATTAATTTTTTTTAAAACAAATCATGGCGTAAATCTCAAAAATTTAAAGTTTTTTTTTTTATTTATACGTTAAAGTTTGTTGAATTTAAAATCTATGTTAAAAGGGAAATTTTTTAAAATTTTCTTTTTCCCATTTTGAAAAGATGCAAAATCTCTAGGATTGAGTGAGTTAACAATTCAATACCAAAAAAAAACTGCTTGTTCTAAAAAACGTTGGGCTTAATCAAACTTTGATTATTTTTTACCCTAAAGGGGAATTTTCAATGGGAACGGGGAAAAAAAAAGAAAATTTTCCAAAATTTAAATTTTCAATGACTTTTCTTTAAAATTCTTTTACCCCCCTTTTTTATGATTTTTCCCCCAAAAAAACCCCCAAAAAAAACCACAAATAATTTTTTATCACTCAAACCCAAAAGCAATAGACTATTTAATTCCTTTTTGCCCAAAAAGTCTGCAAAACACTGTTAATTTCCCTTTTAAAATTTTTTGATTTCAAAAGGGAAAATTTTTAAGAAAAATGTTGGGTTTTGGGCGTTTAAAGAAGGGGGAAGATTTTCCTTTTAGTTGGGAAGGGGGGTTTAAAAAAAGGTGACAGAAAAGACAGGAAGCTTAAAAGAAAAAAAAATTAGGAAAATTTTTTTATCTTTCGATACAAATTTTATGTTCCCCGGGTTTTAAATTTCCCTGACCAAGCTATACGATTTTTTATTTTCTATTTCCCCGTTTAAAAAAAAATGTTCTGGTTCGTTTTTTCACATAACTTCCTTTTTATAAAAAATTTGTTTTTAAAGAAAAATTTGTAGATTGTTTTTTTTATAAATTTGGAAAGCATCTTTTTTTATCATATAGCCTACTCAATACTTTTTGTGCTTTGAAAATTAAAATTTTTAAAAAAAAAAATTTGGGGCTGCTTTTGACTTGTTTTTTTTCCCTTTTTGGGTTTATTGTTTTTTTTTAAAAAACCGATCCCAAAAAATTGGGGTTTACACAGATTTGCATAAACCAAATTTTAAATTAAAATATTATACTTTTAAAAGGCCCGACTTTTCGGTTTTAAACCAAATTTGTGGTGTAATTTCGCTTCCCAAAGGTCGTAACGTCACTTCCCCCGTTTAAAGAAAAGCGCATGGTTTCTTAGTAACTGGGTTTAAAATATCGGAACAGTGGGGGGACGCCCTTTTTAAAAATATTTCTCCCCGGAATAAAAAAAACGTTTTTTCCTTTTTTTTTTTAAAATTTTAAATTTCTTTTATTTATCATATAGCCCCCCTCGTTCCCCTTTTGTGCTTTGAGATTTTCAATATTAAAAAAGAAATGGGCCCGCTTGGATACGGTTTTTTTCCTTTTCTGTTTAAAGTTTTGATTACTAAGATCCAAAAAAATGGGGATACTCTACCAGCGTGGCTCTGTGGGACGGTCTTTCTTCCTACACGAGAGGTACCGGGTTCCAAATCCAGCCCCGGGGCTGTGTGGCCTTGAGCAAAATCACCCCCCCCTGCTCACTTTTTGGGGGGTCCTTTCTCTGCGGTGACGCCCGGGTTATTCCAGTCTTTTCCCCCGGAATTGGACCTAAAAACAAATTTCCCTTGGGGATAAATAAAGGGGAAATTTTATTATATAATTTTTTAAAGTCTTACCCATGGGGCGGACCACTCTGTTGTGTAATCGTTTGCAAGTTTTAAACGGCATTCCCGGAGGTTCGCAATCAATCCTCACGTAGACTGGTTTATGTTTTTTTTTGATTGTCTTTTTGTTTATTTCTTACTGTTTTTTTTGGGAAACGTTTTTTAAACCTATAGGGAATTTTGGGTTAGCGGAAAAAGTGGTCCCTTGATTTGACGTCACCTTTTAAAAGGAAAAAAACAATTTGGTTTTGAAGGTCTCTAGCCTTTTACTGGGGGGCGGGTTATTGATGCTTGAAAAATTTTTATTTCGGTTTATTGTATAAGAAAACACTGGGAGTAAATGGAGAAACTCCAAATATTAAAAGTGGAAAAAACAGTGCGAGAGGTTTGGGCGTACAATCCAAAAATTTTTGTGACCCCTCGCCCCCAAAAAGGTATTTTTGTCGGGGTGCTCAAAATTAAAATTTTTGGCCCCGAAATATAAAACTTAAATTGGTTTTTTAAAATTTTTTGAGGAGAATGGATTTCATATTTCACGTTGTAAACACCAGTAATTTATATTTTTTGGGCCCCGTTCAGCTTTAAATTTTTGCGGCTATGGGGGTCTTGTGGTATGACACTCCCGTTCGGTCGAAGGGGTTTGGGTTCAAACCCCGCGCTCGGCGCCTTTGTTTTTGGGAAATCCTTGGGCAAAGGTCTTTTCACATTCTTTTAAGCCCCCCTCAGGTGTAAAAAGAAAATACCCGGGCCCCTAAAAATGGGGTTGTTTTGTCAGAAAAAATTTTAAAATCGCCCCAAAAAGGGGTCAGGCCCCTCTAAAATGTTTTAAAAGTTTCTGTTGAAGGGACCCCTTGTAAAACGCTTTGAGCAAAATTTAGTGGAATTGTTTTGTTTAAAGTCAATTTTTTAATTTTAATTTGACTTTTTAGTTTTGGTTTTTCCCGAAATAATAAGTTTTTTTAGACGTTGGGTCACATATTTTTATTCTTTGGGGGCGAATTTTCCACGCTCTCCCCAACGAGGGTTTTTACCCCCCTTTACCCTTGTTTGCCCAAAAAAAAAGTCAAGGTGACAAACGATTATAAAAGTACTTTCCCGAAACCCCTGAACCGACAATTTCAAGCCGAGGGACCCTGAACGTCGGACTCCCGGTTAGTAATATAATGAAAAAAATTTGCTTTTTAGCAATTAATCCCATTTTTTAGTAGATCTTTTTTAATGTATATATCTCCTATCCAACTATAAAATTAACGATTTCCCTTTTTTATCTTGATATTATTCCATCTGTCTGTCTTATGTATGTATCTAAATTTTCAAACCCAATCTTTTTTTAATCTACCCATGATCTATCACCAATTTTATCATTTTAAATTTTCTACCCATTTTAAACTATCTATTATCCCATCCCCAAATTTTCCCAAATTTTTTATCAAACTATCCCATCTTAAATCCATCCATCCATCTTTCTTCTATCAAAATTTTCTTTTATCTATCCATCTAAATTTTATCTTTTCTATCTTTCTTTAATCTATCTATCATCTAAACTATCTTTCTAAACTATCTTCTATTTTGTCTATCTATCTATCTATTTTATCTATCTATCTATTTAATCTATCTGTCTATTAAATTTTTATCTTTTGTCTATCTATCCCACCAAACTTTAAATATTATCTATCGATTTGGTTCCATAATAGTTTTCATTATTTTCCCTTTTTTCTGTTTTTCTATCAAACTGGGTTACATATTTTTTCCTTTAAAACTATCATCTAACATCTTATTGATCTTTTTTTCTCATCTCTTTTTTGTAATTTTTACAAATCCCCAATTTATTTAATCTATCTACCCATCCATCTTTTTACCGATTATTATAATTTTATTATCTACCCACCTATCCACTAAACGACCTTTTTCTATCTATCTATTTATCTAATCTATTTTATCCCAAACTATCTAAACTTCCCCCTTTTCATCTAATCAAACTATTTATCTACTATCTATTTATCTATCCCATTATTTTAAAATTTACCACAAAAGTTGGAGCAGTCTACTACCCCAGGTTTTTAGGGCCTAATCAGTCTTTTGTCAGGGGGTGGGGTGTTAACCCTGAGTTTTGGGTTTGGGTTTACTGTTTTTTTTTGTGGGTTGGTTCCCCGGGGGGTAGTTGATTAAAAAAACTTCCCGGGGAAATGGGAAAGTTTTTGTCCCTCTATTTTTGTGTTTAGTGTGGCTTTTATGAGGGTGTTTGAAATTTTAGTGTTTTTTTCTTCCCGGGATTGGCTCCCTTGTTTTGATGTTGGGGTCTATCCCCGTTGCTTTTGATACAATTTTCCAAAGAAAATGTTGTGGGTCTGTTTTTTGTCTTTTAATTTCCAAATTTGTTCGCCTTTTTGGGTTTGGGGGATGCTTTTTTTTGTTAGTGTTTTTTAAATGTTGAGGTGAGGAGGTTGTATCCCCGTTTTGAAAAAAAATTTTCCCTTTTGGGCTACCTTTTTTCTGGGCGTGGCTGATTAAGGCCCGAAACATGCTGTAGACTGACTCAAACTTTTTGGTTAAAAATTAAAATAATAAATTTGGGTCCTTGGGGCATGGTTTTGATGGGCGAGCACTTTTCGGGACCCCTATTTGTATCAAACACGAATTTAATATTAAACCCCATAAAATCTTTTTCTGTCTATCTTTCTTTCTAAACTATCATCTATCCCATCTATCTATCTATCCCATCTTTCTATTTTTATACTATCTATCCTTTTCTTTCTATAAAATATATATTATATATTTATATTTTTATAAAATATTTTTATATTTAAATTTTTTTCTATCTCTATAATTTTTATATTTTTTCTCTCTCTATTTTAAATTTTTCTAAACCCATCAGTTTTCTCTAACTCTGTCTTCTCGTCTTGTCCTTTTCCCTCTTTTCTTTTCTTCTCTCCTTCTTCCCTTTTTCTATCTTTCTTATCTATAAGATATCTATTTATTTATCTATTTATCCAAACAATCAAACAATCTATCTTTTGTATGTAAACTATCTAAACTATCTATCTATCTATCTATTATTTATCCATTATCTTCTATCTATTATTATTTTAATTTTCCCAATTTTATTACCCCATCCATCTATCGACCCTATTAAATTTTCTATCTTTTCTATCTATATTTTCTATTATCTTTTCCCTTTTTTATCTATCTATCTATTTTTTTAAAAATTAACCACAATGTTGGAAATCGTCTACATCGGGTTTCAGGGCCCAAAAAGCCCTCGTCAGGACTGTGTGTTACAGAGTTTGGGTTTTTTGACTGTTGTTGTTTGTGGAAGTGGTTTTTGGGTTTTTAGTTGATTAATAAGAATTCCGGCGGTGTTGCCGTATTTTTTAATCTCATTTTTCGTTTTTTTTTGGGTGTTGTTTCATGAGGGGGGGGGTTTTTTTAGTGTTTTTTCTCTTCCCGGGAAGGCACATTGTTTTGATGTTGGTGTGTATCCTGTTGCTTAAGATTTCAAAAAATTTTTCCCTGAAAATGTTGTGGCTCTAGTTTTTTTGTCTTTTAATTTCCAAAAATGTTGCTGAGTTTTGGGTGTTTTTTTTTGTTAGTGTTTTTAAAGGGTTTTTGGGGGGTGGGGTTGTATCTTGTTTTTTTAAATTTTTTCCTTTAGTCCTACATTTTTTTTCTTTTCGAAAGGCTGTTTGGCCTGAAAATCCCCTGTAGGGCTGACTCAAAAATTGTGGTAAAAAATTAAAAAAATAATTTGCTCCCTTGGGTTAAAATGTCGAGCCTTTTCGTACCCTATTTTTATCAAAACACGGAAAAACAATTTTCTAAAAAATATATTTTCTATCGTCTATCCTATTATCTATCCCCTTTTAACTAAAATCCATCTACTTCTATCTATCTACTTCTATTATTATTAAACTATCTATCTATTATTATTTTTTAAAATTTTTATATTTTATAAACTTTTTTTTTAAACTTATATCTTTTATTTTTATCCTTTTCTATTTTTTTTTTCCCCTATCTTAAACAATTTTCTCTAAAAACTGCCCCCTTCTCTTTTTCGTCCCTTTTCTCTTCTCTTTCTTTCTTCTCTTCTCTATCCCTTTTATCTATTACCCTTTTCTATTAAAATAAATTTTTTATTATCTATTTATCCTTTTCAATCTATTAATTTAAACTATAAACTATCTACTACCCATCTATTTTATTTGATCTATCTATTATCCCTCTACCCATCTACCTTTTCTATCTAAAGGCCTGACGGGAAAACCCCACATTGTAAGTCTAACCTCTGACAGACAACACTGTAATTTCTCACGGCTCTGACATTACCACACTGAAAGTCCACGGCTCTGACAGTACCCCAACTGAAAACCCCTCAGGGCTCTGACATGTACACAACGGGTAAGTCTCAGGGCTTTTGACATGTCACGATTGTAAGTCTCACGGCTCGGACAGTAAACACACTGTAAGTCTCACGGCTCTGACATGTACACACACTGTAAGCCCTCAGGCTTGACATGTACACAAATTGTAATCTCACGCTCTGACAGTACACAACTGTAAGTCTCACGTTTCTGACAGTACACACACTGAAAAAAAAAAACAAAAAAAAAATTTAATAAAAAAAAACCGAGCTTTTATGTAGCGCAAAAACCATTTAAAAGGGTACTCAAAGCCTTTGCAAAGGCCCCTGGCAAACAGCAACACTACATGTGGGAAAAAGGGTCATGATGCCTGTTAGGCTATATTTAAAATATTTTTTTTTTCGACAGATAAAACACTG
>NW_027624699.1:0-2500 GCF_034508935.2 Berghia stephanieae | reverse complement strand
ACCAATACCGTCACTATTGTCGGTTAGAAGCAGTAATAGAAATCTTTAATTCATTTTGCAAACCGTAAAGGACCCTTTAGTGGAAATTTTAAAAAGTGTTAAATGTATACGTTTGTTATAAAACTTTGCATAATCTTGTTTTGGAATCTGCTCCAACTAAATATCAAATTTATTTCTGATTTGATTAATTTTACAAGAGGTAGGCAATCCCTCAAAGATGATGACCTGCATGTGCTGTAACAGAAAAGTCAGTGTATGCCACTATGAATGAAAATGATGCACGTATTAAATATCATTAGTTAGAGCATTCCTTGGGCATTTCATCACCTCAGTGTATGGAAGATACTGCAAGAATGCCTTTATGTCCACAAGGTGTCCGATCGATGGCTGCCTCACCAACTCACCGATGAACAAAAACAATTTTGCACCACTACGCTTCAACGGTTCAATGAAGGTCGATCTAGAAATGTAGAAACCATCGTGACTGGTGATGAACATACATTTATATATGTATGACCCTGATACAAAGCGTCGATCTAGAGTATGACTCTTTCTTAGTGAGATTCCTTCTCTGAAATTCATTCGATCTCGCAGCGTTGGAAAGCAAATGGTGACTGCTTTTCTATTTAAAAGATTACATCGCCACAGTACCACTCTAAGATAGAGATGCACGGTCACCTCAGATTGGTATGTTGACCATTGCCGACATACCGACAGTTTTAGATAAATGAAAACGGCATCCAGAAACAAGCACAAGGGAGCTGCTATATCACCATGACAACGCTTGTGCTCACAAAACCATTGTAACAGTGAAGCTCTTGACTGAAAACAACTTTCAAATCTTCACCCACTCTCCACATTCCCCCTGTGACTTTTAGTTCCCATTTGTCAAGGAACAACTCCATGGGATTCAATTTGAGACTCCTGAAGATGCCGTAAGGGCATGTGAATATGGAATTTCAACCACACCACCGGAAATATGGCAAAACTGCTTTGATTCTTGTTTTCAGAGGGTAAAACTATGCATCCAAGCTCAAGGAAAGTACTTTAAGAAGCTGTGAAAATTTGATGGTAATGCCATTATTCCTTAAACCTTATTCCAAAAACGTATCTAGTGACCCTCGTATGGTGGCAGAAATGGTATTTTACCCATTTGCATGCCGTCAATACTTAAATGATATTATGCTATGTTTACTGACTTGACATTGGAAACTCACATACCGGAGGAGCCCCTAAGTTTCATGACTCGATATTATCTTTTGGTATCAGCTAGCGTGCCATATAAATACTAACATGCAATGCTTTCATGTTACCCGGTGCAATTTGAAGAAACCGGGAAAAGTTCCGGGTTCACGGTTCTGATTGTGTCTCTATTGACTACGAGAAAAGAGCAACATGATGTAATAAGTATTTGACAAGGGAAATTGACCACCACTATTTCAACATTTGAGGTTTGAGCCCAATCTTTATCAAAGCTATTGAGGTTATTGTCACACACTGACAAAAGACTTTTTTTATTATGACCAGAAACTTTTATTTTAAATACAAATTTGACCCTTTATTCGTCAGAACACACAATCTCCAAAGGTCAAAATCGAGAATTGTGACGAGGGAAGGTGTAAGCAATATTATGTGTCATAAAAGTTCGTCTTTCCCCCTTTTTAAGTTTTGTTTTTAGTTGTTTTTAAATGTTTTTTGTTGTTGTTGTTGTTGTGGTTCTATTTCTGGTTTTGTCTGTCAATTTGTTGTTTTTTGTTTGTTTGTTTGATTGTTTGTTTTTTAAGATATTAATATCAGAGAAGTATAATTGTTTTCTGTAGCATGTATGATTTCAGATTTCCCCTCCTGTCAATGTGCACCTGGAGCTGGGGCAACGCGTATTGGCGATATATATATATATATATATATATATATATATATATATTATATATATAATATATATATATATATATATATATATATATTATTATTATTATTATTATATTATTATTATTATTATTATTATGATTATGATTATGATTATGATTATTATTATTATTATTATTATTATATTATTATTATATTATTATTATTATTATTATTATTATTATCATTATTAATCTCTCACCGTACTCTGGTGTAAAATGAGTACCTGGCCGTTAAGAGTGCGTCATGTCTCACCCTACATGTCAAGTATTGAGGCCTGGTTGACCTGGGACCTCGTCTCCTCTTATAAAATCAAATCCCGAGAGTAAAGGGTTAAATACTCGATGCCTGCCGCCAATGTGTCCGTAGATGAATGTTCCTCGAGTCTATTCTGATCTTCGCAAATATTGGATCTCTGAAGATTCTATTGTTCCTGCTGGGTTCAGAGATCCTTTGTGGAGACATTGCAGGCAAGAGGGTAATGCCCGATGAAGAAATAATCCGTGAACTCAAATAGTGGACGTAGTCTTATGTCACTTTTTTACACAAGGTCTAATTGACTTCAACGATGGCACGGATGTTGCTGAAAAAAAAA
>NW_027624698.1:5000-7860 GCF_034508935.2 Berghia stephanieae | reverse complement strand
CCGGAGCATACTCAATGTCTCAATCGTTTCTATGTTATATGTTTGTGTTGAGAATATTGGCTATTAAGCTTAACTGCTGGTCAAAATTATTCGCGATGTTGGTGTACGAACGAATCGGCGGTCTCAAGAAGTGGGTGAGAGAGGGATCTAGTAATGACTTTGAGTTTGAAACGAATATTTTGTGTTCGTGGATAGCTCACACGGTAGAGCCACGCTCTCACCTGCCAGGCGGAGTTGTCGTACCAATAAGGTCGCAGGTTCAAACCCCACCACCGCCGCGAAAAAAAAACTCAATCTCAGTTCTAATTTTCAATACTTTTCCATCAAAGTACTGTGCAAAAGCTGGTACATTAAGAGCCTATAGCAACGTGTACTTATTAGTTATTGGTTGCATGTAGACCCCTGGCTTCGTGAGAACCCTTCCAATACCCTATCCCTAAAAGAGATTTTATGAAATCAAATTTCAAGAAAGTGTGATATGGGTGTTAGCCAGTCCTGTCAAATAACAAATGTCACTTTTGTAAAATTTAACGTGCTACCAATTTCTTCTGGTTATCTAAAATATATTTTTTGGTTCTGAACAAAGAAAGTTACTATGCGTCAGTACGAGGGAAGTGATGTCACGACTGTTGAACCCTATTTAATGACACTTTAGGGATCCATGATTATAGCCCTTAGTTGCCATCACATCCAATACAAGAGTTCGTTTTAGACAATCGGGAGGCTCGATTTTCACAAATAAATAATAATGTGAAATTGAATGTAAGCTTCAATTGATAACAACGCCACTACCACATTATTTCATTCATCTGTTGTGATTTATTAATCCTGTTTTCTTGATAAAGGGGAAACCCGAAACGTTCATTTGATCTGTTTTTGTAATTAAATTGAAGCTTACAGTCAATTTCACGTTGTTATTTATTTCTTCGAGCAGCAACATTTACATCTCGACTAGCACAACATATCAATCAGACGTCTATGGATTTGTTATATTTCTGTCCTTTCAAATTAATAAAATACAAGGTCATTAATTGAATAGCAAAACAATTCCTTAAAAACAAGAATGAATGGTGTATAAAAACAAACAACCTATGGGATTTTAGTCGTGAAAATGAGAATATTTAATTGGTTCTGGTGGTGATCATGTTGATGAATCAACTGTTATGAATTAATCACAAATGTTACAATAACGTTAATCCAGAAGAACTTATTGGACACACCAGTCGACCACAAACACAGATGCTGATGCTATTTGTACGACTATGTAGTCTTGTTGTATGATACTCGCTTTCGGGTCGGAAGGTCCTGGGTTCGAGCCTCTCTCGGCGCATAGTTAAGTCCTTGGAAAAGACTCTTAACTCACATTCTGACACCGTACTCAGATATAAAATAAGTACCTGTCAGAAAAAATTGTAATATCGCCTTATCAGGCGTCATGTTTCGTTCTACAGATTAAGTGTTGTTGTCGGCTAGGGACCCCTTGTATAAGTGCTTTGAGTACGTTTAATGGATATTGTCCTATATATAAGTCAATTTTTAAAAAATCGTTTAGGCTTTTGAAAACCCCATGAATTCTTCCTGCCAGATGATTCGTACCAACTACCACATAAGTATTTGCAGTACCTTAAAACTTGATAATTTATATAGGGCAATATCCACTAAACGCGCTTAAAGCGCGTTGCAAGAGGCCTCAAGCCAAAAGCAACAATTGACATGTAGGACAGACGCTTGTTAGGCGATATTACAATTTATTTTTGCTGTTAACTGCCAGGTACTCATTTTCACATGAGATCGGTAAGATAAGGTGAGTAAAGACCTTTTTAAGCACTCAACTATGCGCCGTTCAGAGCGCGACTCGAACTCAGACTTTTCCGATCAAAGGGCGAGTGAAATATCACTAGACCACATAGCCGCACTTTAAACGCTCTTATTAGAGCAATACCTCCTCGTTTTTTATCTTATCTTTCCACGAGATTCTAAGAATGCGTCTATAAAACCAAATTTCGGCTGCAGTTATTCTCCGTTCACATTCCTTGTTAATCTTCCAACACTCGCTGCCATAAAGAAGCACAGACCACACGTATGCTTTCATTACCCGGAGTTTTGTTACCATTTCAATGTTGTGGTTGTTCATGATTTGCTTTAATTGATATATGTCTCCTTTGCTAAAGCAATTCTTCTTTTATTTTCATTGGTGGGTCTACCATCAGATGTAATAATGTAAATATGTAAAACTTTCAACTCTCTTGATCTCTTCGTTTTGATAGGATAATTTGCAGGTTGGTTTAACATTATTTTTGCTCAAAACCATACATTCTGTTTTTTTCACATTGAGTTCTAACCCCATGATTTCGCTATGTTTTGCCACATTATCGAGTAGTTCTTTTAGCTCTTTTTTCTGATTCTCCGATTAGAGCAGTGCCATCCGCATATCTTAGATTGTTGATGATATGTCCCCCTACATTCACTCCTGCCTTCAGCTGTATTTTACGTAGAATGAATTCGCTGTAGGTGTTAAAAAGGTCGGGAGATAGGACACATCCTTGCCTCACACCTCGCTGTATGTGTGTGTGTACTCGCTGACCTCACTATCAATTCGAGCAGCCGCTTTTTGCTCCCAGGCAGTAAATATTTCTAACGAGTCGAATGTCTTTGCCATCTATATCCAACTTCTGCAGAATGTCAATAACTCTTTCATGTTTTACACGGTCAAAGGCATTTTTGTAATCAATAAAACATATATACACATCTTTTTGCATTTCGAGATAGCGATATATTAATGTTGTTAATGTGAAAATAGCATTTCCTATCCCACTATCTTGTACAAATCCAAATTGAAGATTACTGATTTCTGGTCTGA
>NW_027624697.1:0-7891 GCF_034508935.2 Berghia stephanieae | reverse complement strand
TAAATTAATATAATAATAATAAAAATTAATAATAATAATAATAATAATAATAAAAATAAAATAATAAAAATAATAAAAATTAAAAAAATAAAAAATAAAAATATAATAAAAATAAAAATAATATAAAAATAATAATAATAAAAATAATAATAATAATAATAATATGATTTAATAGTAATAATAATAATAATAATAATAATAATAATTTTAATAATAATAATAATAAAAATTTAATAATAATAATGATTTATTAATAATAATAATAATAATAATAATAATAATAATAATAATAAATAATTAATAATAATAATAAATAAATAATAATATAAAAATTTAAAATTTAATAATAATAATATAATGATAATAGATAGATGATTAATATAGATAGATAGATAGTAGATAGATAGATAGATAGATAGATAGATAGATAAAATAGATAGATACTAGTTTAGATAGATAGATAGATAGATAGATAGATAGATAGATAGATTAGATAGATAGATAGATAGATAGATAGATGGGCATAGATAGATAGATAGATAGATAGATAGATGATAGGATAGATAGATAGATAAAAGTAGATAGATGATAGATAGATAGATAGATAGATAGATAGATAGATAGATAGATATGATAGATAGTAGATAGATAGATAGATAGATAGATAGTAGATAGATAGATAGATAGATAGATAGATAGATAGATTAGATAGTTAAGATAGTAAAATGATAGATAGATAGATAGTAGATAGATAGTTTAGATAGTAGATAGTATAGATAGATAGATCTGATAGATAGATAGATAGATAGTAGATAGATAGATAAGATAGATAGATAGATAGTTAGATAGATTAATAGATAGATAGAATGATAGATAGATAGATAGATAGATAGATAGATAGATGAAGATAGATAGATAGATAGATGTTAGATAGATGATAGATAGATAGAATAGATAGATAGATAGATAGATAGATAGATAGATAGATAGATAGATAGATAGATAGATGATAGTAGATAGATAGTAGATAGATAGATAGATAGATAGTTTGATAGTTTGATAGATAGTGTTTGATAGATAGATAGAATAGATAGTAGATGAAGATAGATAGATAATTGATGATGGGGTACGTGATTGGGGATAAAGTTTTTGATAAGTCTTTGTCCAGTTTTCCGATTTTATGTCGTAGGGGATCAATGTCTTTCACGCATTCAATTTTTTCTTTGTAGTTTTTTTTTTTCGATACAGTGTCCATTGTGGTAAAAGGAATTGGTCCCCATTTTGAAGAAATCTATGCTTCAATCAAGGGGACTAAAAACCGTGTAAAATGTCACAAAATTAACCCCCTTAGTCTAACGCTATACTTCAATTGCTGTAATGGAAATCTATTTTTTTTTTAATGACGCAAAATAAAACTTTTTTTTACAAAAAATGTTAAACTGGTCATAATTGCGTTCGGATGTCAGACCTGCATATATGTACACGTTTCGGGCCCAGTTTTTTTTTTTTTTTAAGTTATTGTCAGTTATAAATTTCTTTGGCAGTAATTTTTATGGGAGCCTGTGAAATTAATACTTAATAATTTTTCGTAAGATATATCTAAAACTAATATAATATGCCCCCTTTTAAGTTTTATTTTGGGTCATGGGTGCGTGCCTCAGCGGTACGGTCTTTGCTTCAAAAACCAGAAAAGTAGGAGTTCAAATTCCCGCTGCGCTGTGTGGCCTTGAGCAAATCATCTCGCCCTAGCTCACTTTGCGGCGCTGCAATGCGGCTGAAACCAGGGTTATTCAGTCTTCCTTAGAATAGACCCTAAAAAAAAAACTTTACCCTTGGGATTGAATAAAAGGAAAATTAATTTCCTTTTTTTTGTTTATTTTTTTTGTAATAATTATTATTAACTTATTATTGTTACTATTTTGAGTCATGTGTATGGACGGACGGTAATAAGAGCATCAAGTTAGGTTTTCCCATATTAAAGGGTTAAAAAAAAGCAACTTATAATTTAAAATGTTAATATTTTCACTTAAACAAAAACAGAAATAATAAGCAAACATAAATATTTATTTATACGTTTAATCCCAATTTTGCGTTTGTACAATATTTTCTCGTTTAATGGTTAGCATTTTGATACTGAAGAATGAAGGGTCTTTAATGAAAATGATATTATATTATATTATTATATGAAAAAAGAGGGGTGTCCTAGCAACTTTGTTAAAGCTTTTCAGTAATGGACATACCTTTCATCAGTTGGTAGAGCATTTGCTTCACACGCAAAGGGAATGCGATCGATCTCGAGATGCGTCCATAACTTTTTTGACTCCCCCTCCCCGTCCTGTCCACCCAGCATGCTGGACCTGGCGGGGGAAAATACTTTGCGATAAACCAAACCCCCATTCCAACAGATAGTATGCAATTGTATTGTCGTTTCACGCACAGAAACCGGGATAAACTCCGGTTCTATGGGCTGATGGACTACATAGCATCAATACTAGACCCGCAACAGCAATTAAGAAAAACTTATTTTTTAAAAACACACGCATTATTTTCTAGATAGTAAACGCTCAGAATACCAAAATTATAAGAGTCATTGTGATAATCTGTTTTTTTATCTTTACAATTTCCTGGATACACCTGCTCTGTTTTGATCGTCATGGTCATGTGACAGATAAAATGGGAATTGCTCGATTGGAGGGAGGGGAGAGAGAGGAGGGAGGGGGGGAGAGAGAGAGAGAGGGGGCCGGGGGGTTTAGAGAGTGGGGGAAGAGAAACGGGGGGAGGGGAGGAGGAAGCGGAGAGAGAGAGTTGAGGAGAGAGGAAGAGAGAGAGAGAGAGAGAAATTATGGAGTCACGGGTTAAAAGATAAGAAAAAAATATTAACGTTTCATTGTCGTCGTGATTGATAGATTCAGATATTTTTCAAGGGGTTTGGGTGGAATTCCCCATGATGTGACAGGGAAAAATTTTTCGCTTTTTCACTCACTCACTATTTCAATCCTTTTCCCGGGCTGGGTTGCATTTGAGCCCTGCCAAAGGATCCTCAAATGGTCCTTCAGCTGCCAATATTAGGGCCACCTAAAGGGGACAGACAGACAGACCGCTCTGCTTTAGGTCCCTCTCTATAATATGTTCTGTCTCCAGGTTCCTTGAGGCGGTTCTCGCTTCCTCTTTCTTGAGGTGTCCATTGCAAACCCAGTGTTTCTTTCTGGTCTACGACGAGAGATATGCCCAACCATTGTCATCTTTTCCTGGGCCAGTGGAATTTTTCACCGTTGCACAACTGGATATTTTCTAGAACAAGAAATGAAAGGGAGTAGAAAAGTGCAATAATAATGTTTAATAATAATAATAATAATAATTAATAATAATAATAAAATAATATAATAATTAATAATAATAATAATAATAATAAATAATAATAATAATATAACCCCGGGGACTAAGCGTTTAAATTACAAATTACTTTGGCTAAAACATACTCATTCACACACAAGCTACACCCCACAAAACCAACACACAAACACACACCAGACAGACCTATCTTGCTTCCCATACCATCTACTAAAGACGAAACAAGAAGACAATAGGGAATAATAAAAACTTTTGCGGCAATCAATTTGGAGTCGAACCACGACCCTCCCGTTAGGCACCTCCGCTGGTCACGGGAGGGGCGCTTACAATCGACGCCATCCTGTGGAGTGATCTTGGGACAATATTGGAGGTTTCCACAAGAAGAAGAAGAAGATCCACCACTATAAAAAGAAATGTTTTCAGCACTTTCGCGACTTCTTGGGGTCATGAGGTCAACACACACCCCACGGAAACGGAAGTTTGTTGACGACCCCTCGAAATCATTTGGTTTGTCCTTTCCTGATGGCTTTGTGTCCATGGTCTGGAATGAGAATCTGACCTATGTCCGAGTCTTTGCCAAAGATTTCACATGCGACCCCCCCCCCCCCCCCCCCCTTTTTTTTTTTTTTTTTTTTTTTCTTTTTTCCCTTTTATTATTTTTCGTGCGATCGAGAGATTTTTTTTGAAAACTTTCTTTAGTGAAATAATGGTTATGTCAGAACAATCCCATCAACGAAAGGAGTGATTTTGAAACAAGTCTAGTTGATTCCGTTTTTTCCCAAAATATTTTTTTGTTATTCATTTCCTCGTTATTTATTTATTATACATTCATGCCTTAGAGAAGTGTTATATTTTTATATTAGAATTCTACTTCAAAGTGTTCATTGGTGCGAAAATCTTTTTGCTCCCCATCACCTTCTTGTTATCCACATTCATCTTCGTATCAGCATCAGCATCGGGGGCATCACTGCATCATCATCATCGTCGTCGTTTGTCAACACCTGATCATCATCATCATCAAATATTTTTTTGGTCCCTCGATATCGAATTATTCCATACTTTTTATTTTGCATTTCACAATAGGAACCCAATTATTTTTAATCCATACTCCTAAAATTGTCATGTTTTTGTAAAATGATTGTACTAATGAAACAAAAAATTGGGCAAAAGTGTTGTAAACTCAGTATAGCAAAGCCATGTAGACGCCTAAGGAATTTTGAACACAGAAAAAAAAAAGACTCTTTCGAGATACATTTGGGAAATCTGATCGATGAAACCTACAAAGGGTTAGTTTTCTCGGGAAAAAATGTCCGTCCCTGTGGGTTCTTTAATATTGGGGGAGGGTTGGGATTTAAAAAGGGAAGGGGAGGGGGGGGGGGGGGGGGGGGGGTTGTTGAGGGCTGGAATAAAAAGACATCCGGGGGTTTGGGTTGTCGTTTAGAGTGAAATGGACTTGTTTTCCCTTTTTTTTTCCCTTCCTCCATTAAAAAGTCACACCCACGTCTGGCTGGTGCTGCGTCCCTCTATCCCCGGGTCCCCATTTTTTTTTTTTTGGTTTGGTTTTTTTAAATCTAAAGACCAGCAGACACGCTTTGGCTTTCCACGATGACCGGGCCCCAGCTCTAATCTGCCGTTCATGGCGAATCTTTTTTTTTTTTTCAAATATCGTTTTGGCCAAAAAAACTTTTAGCTTAAAATATCCATCAGTTAAAAGTTTTTTTAAGTCTTTCAAAGTTTCAAAGACATTTTATTTTTATCAAGTTTGGGGAAAATTTGACTTTTTTTTGTAAAAACTTGTGGTATTTGAAGTACAAATTTTTTGGCCCAAAAATGAAACTAAAATAAAAGTGCTTTTTATCAGTTTTTGGCTTTGAGGGGAAAGGCAATTCTTTCTTTTTTGAATTTCCCAATTTTAAAATTTTCTTGTCCATCACTCAATGTTTTTCCCGGCTTTATTCACAAGATACGTAGATTTAAATTTTGGTGCGTGATCCTCCAACTTAATTTGAGTTTTTTTACCAGATACTCCCGTACCCCGGAGACGTGTATTTAACATTTGGACAGAACTTTGCGATCATTTAAATGACCCCCCCCCCCCACCGGCTCAATGGGGCGAAGTGGTTGAGTGGTTAAGGGATTGTTGTCTGTGACAGGAAGGTCCCGGGGTTCGAGCTCCCCTTTAGGCCTTTTGGGTGATTTTTTTCCTTGGGGAGATTTTTAACCCCCCCCCTTTGCTCACTTTTGACAAAGGGGGGGTTTCCCGTTGACATCAGACATCTTGGTTGTGTTATTTTATTTTCCTTTGTGAATTAATGATTGAATGCCCAGGCGAAGAATTTATGAGTCGTGGCGGAAGGGCATAAAAATTTTTTTTTCCTTGGCAAAAAAATGTCCAAAATTGGGACCCCTCACGGGGTCTTCCAAAAAGTTGACGCGTTTTTCTTTTTCCGAAAAATTGTAAATCGCTGACGGGTCTGTCCCGTCCTAATTTAAATGTTGTGTTGACCAGGGACCCCTTGTAAAGCGCTTTGAGCACATTTTAGTGGATATTGCGCTATATAAAAGCTCAATTTTTTTATGTTTTTTTTTTTTAGAGCCCGTTTATCAAAATGATTTCCGGGTTGTTGGGCCCTTTATTTTGAATTTAATTAAACGTTTTAAGATTAAAAAGGGTTTACATGAAACAATTCATTAGTATCTATGAAAAAAAGATTTAATATTTATTTCTTCGAGTTCGGCAGCAACTTTTACATCCCTGATTTTACTGAACGAAAATTGGCTAACTCGCTCGTCATGTTGGTTTGGGGACTTCCGCTTCCGCGAGATAGGGGCGTGGGAAACCCAAATGACGTTCTTTTAAAAATTTTGCCTGTGACGTCACAGATATGGGGGACGTCAATCAAAGGGGCGCTACTCTTCCCTAACTCATTCCCCAATAATATATGTATGTCTCTTGGGATGGATACTGAAATTTTATTTGAAATTATTTTTGTCATTGTTTTGTAATTTTTTTATTATTATTATTTTGTTGTTTGTTTTTGTTGTTGTTGTTATTTTATTATTATTTTTTTTATTTTGTTAATTTTCATTTTTTAGTTAAAATTTTTATTCATTTTTATCTCTCTCATCATCGAGTCTGTGTACCCCCAAATTTAAGTAATATTTTTGGGTTTATATGGCTCACAAAGGTTACAATTAAAAAAAGGAACAGTAATAATAATGGTAACGTAAAATAATGTAAAAAAGTAAGTTGATAAAAAACATGTGATGATGATGGTGTTGATGATGTGATGATGATATGATGAAAATTAATAATAATAATAAATAATAAAATAATATAATAATAATTAATAAAAATAATAATAAAAATAATAATAATAAATGAAATGTGGTGATAATAAAATTAATAATAACAAAAATTTTGAAAATAAAAACGATAATAAAAATAATAGAAACGAAAAATATGATAATCATTAAAACGATGAAAATGTGTGATGGATGTTTATAAAAATTAATAATAAATTTTTTATTATTATTATTTATTTTTATTTTAAAATTTTATTAAAATGATGATGTTGAGATATTGTTGTTGTCGTTAATTTTTGTTTAAATTCGATAATGTATTTTTGTTTTTCTTTGTTGAAGAAAATACATTATACATGCCTTCAAAAGTTTGCCATTTTATTATTTTACATGGTTTTTTGTTATATATTATATTTACATTATTTTTAATTTTTTGTGTTGGTATTTATTGTCGCTGTAAGTCTTTAGTGTTGTAAATTTTTAAAAGCTTGAGTTGGTAACGTATGGAATTTGAATCTTCCCGAATTACCCCAATTGCCCCGCTGTTAAGTGCTATTTTTATGATTTACTCATCACAGCATGTATTTAATATTTTATATGTTTGATCAACATTTGTCAAAAAACAAAAGAGAAGGAAAAAAAAAAAACAAGTACGCGTAAAATAAACTATTGGAAATAAAACATAGAAAACGAAAAATTGGTCAATGTATTATGTAAAAGGAAGTTGACCATTCCCGCATGTTAATGTTGTTAGAAAACACGGTTACGATTAGTTTTGAAATTTTTGAGATCTGAGTGGGCGTGAATAAACATAGATACCGATGGTGGTGGTACAGCCCCAACATTAAGAGCAAAACTTTTTTTTTTTTTTCAAAAATGTGTTGTCGATTTCCTTGGGCCCGGCCCGTGGCTGTTTCATTTAGTCCCCCCACTCCCTTTCCAAGAACTGACGAGTCATTGACCTGTTTATCGTGGGGCGGCAAAAGACAAAGGCAAAAAAAAAAATAAACAATAAACCAACAACAACAAGAAATTTAGAAGACCCAGTCATTTTTTTTTGTTGTTGTTTTATTTGGGTTTAACTTTTTTTTCTTTCTCTTTTTTGCCCTCCCAAATAGAGCTTTTTTGCCTGCGAGTTTTGTCTGTCGGTGTGTCCGTCCGCTCGCTTGCCAAGACTTCTCTCATTTTGTGTGTAAGGGAGGTATATTTAATTTACCTTTAAAAGCATTTTGAAAAA
>NW_027624696.1:0-7891 GCF_034508935.2 Berghia stephanieae | reverse complement strand
ATAAAAACATACACAAATAAAAAACCCCGAAATCAGCCAAAAACAACAACTTTAAAATAAACATCCACAAAATACCAAAAACGAATCCAGCCAATAAAAAACAACATTTTAAATCAACATCACACAAAATACCAAACACCGAATCAGCCAATAACAACAACTTTAAATCAAACATCACACAAAATACCAAACACCGATCCAGCCAATAACAACAACATTTAAATCAAAATCACACAAAATACCAAACACCGAATCCAGCCAAATAACAACAACATTTTAAATCAAACATCACACAAAATACCAAAACACCGAATCCAGCCAAATAACAACAACATTTAAATCAACATACAAAATACCAAACACGAATCCAGCCAATAACAACAACATTTAAATCAAAACATCACACAAAATACCAAAACGAATCCAGCCAATAAAACAACATTTAAATCAAACATCACCAAAATACCAAACACGAATCAGCAGTAATAACAACATTTAAATCAAATCACACAAAATACCAAACACCGAATCAGCCAATTACAACAACATTTAAATCAACTCACACAAAAATACCAAACGCCGAATCCAGCAATAACAACAACATTTAAATCAAACATTCACAAAATACCAAACACCGAATCCAGCCAATAAACAAACATTTAAATCAAACATCACACAAAATACAAACACCGAATCCAGCCAATAACAAACAAACTTTAAATCAAACATCACACAAAATACCAAACGCCGAATCAGCCAATAACAACAACATTTAAATCAAACATCACACAAAATACCAAAACACCGAATCCAGCCAATAACAACAAATTTAAATCAACATCACAAAAATACCAACACGAATCAGCAATAACAAAACATTTAATCAAACATCACACAAATACCAAACACCGAATCCAGCAATAACAACAACATTTAAATCAAACATCACACAAAATACCAAACGCCGAATCCAGCCAATTAACAACAACATTTAAATCAAACATCACACAAAATACAAACACGAATCAGCCAATAACAACAACATTTAAATCAAACATCACACAAAATACCAAACGCCGAATCCAGCCAATAACAACAACATTTAAATCAAACATCACACAAAATACCAAACACCGAATCCAGCCAATAACAACAACATTTAAATCAAACATCACACAAAATACCAAACGCCGAATCCAGCCAATAACAACATTTAAATCAAACATCACACAAGATACCAAACGCCGAATCCAGCCAATAACAACAACATTTAAATCAAACATCACACAAAATACCAAACACCGAATCCAGCCAATAACAACAACATTTAAATCAAACATCACACAAAATACCAAACACCGAATCCAGCCAATAACAACAACATTTAAATCAAACATCACACAAAATACCAAACACCGAATCCAGCCAATAACAACAACATTTAAATCAAACATCACACCAAATACCAAAGACCGAATCCAGCCAATAACAACAACATTTAAATCAAACATCACACAAAATACCAAACACCGAATCCAGCAATAACAACAACATTTAAATCAAACATCACACAAAATACCAAACGCCGAATCCAGCCAATAACAACAACATTTAAATCAAACATCACACAAAATACCAAACACCGAATCCAGCCAATAACAACAACATTTAAATCAAACATCACACAAAATACCAAACACCGAATCCAGCCAATAACAACAACATTTAAATCAAACATCACACCAAATACCAAACACCGAATCCAGCCAATAACAACAACATTTAAATCAAACATCACACAAAATACCAAACACCGAATCCAGCCAATAACAACAACATTTAAATCAAACATCACACAAAAATACCAAACGCCGAATCCAGCCAATAACAACAACATTTAAATCAAACATCACACAAAATACCAAACACCGAATCCAGCCAATAACAACAACATTTAAATCAAACATCACACAAAATACCAAACGCCGAATCCAGCCAATAACAACAACATTTAAATCAAACATCACACAAATACCAAACACCGAATCCAGCCAGTAACAACAAATTTAAATCAAACATCACACAAAATACCAAACGCCGAATCCAGCCAATAACAACAACATTTAAATCAAACATCACACAAAATACCAAACACCGAATCCAGCCAATAACAACAACATTTAAATCAAACATCACACAAAATACCAAACACCGAATCCAGCCAGCAACAACAACATTTAAATCAAACATCACACAAAATACCAAACGCCGAATCCAGCCAATAACAACATTTAAATCAAACATCACACAAAATACCAAACACCGAATCCAGCCAGTAACAACAACATTTAAATCAAACATCACACAAAATACCAAACACCGAATCCAGCCAGTAACAACAACATTTAAATCAAACATCACACAAAATACCAAACGCCGAATCCAGCCAATAACAACAACATTTAAATCAAACATCACACAAAATACCAAACGCCGAATCCAGCCAATAACAACAACATTTAAATCAAACATCACACAAAATACCAAACACCGAATCCAGCCAATAACAACAACATTTAAATCAAACATCACACAAAATACCAAACACCGAATCCACCCATAACAACAACATTTAAATCAAACATCACACAAAATACCAAACGCCGAATCCAGCCAATAACAAACATTTAAATCAAACATCACACAAAATACCAAACACCGAATCCAGCCATAACAACAACATTTAAATCAAACATCACACAAAATACCAAACACCGAATCCAGCCAGTAACAACAACATTTAAATCAAACATCACACAAAATACCAAACGCCGAATCCAGCCAATAACAACAAAAAATTTAAATCAAACATCTTACACAAAATACCAAACGCCGAATCCAGCCAATAACAACATTTAAATCAAACATCACACAAAATTCAAATGATTAAAAATTGAGCTTTTATATACCTTGAGCAACATCCACTAAATGTGCTCAAAGCGCATTACAAGGGGTTCCTTGGCCAACAGCAACACTTAACATGTAGGACGGGACATGACGCCTGTTAGGCGACATTATAATATTTTTTTTCCGACAGAGACAACGCTGTTAACGGCCAGGTACTCATTTTACACCTTAATACGATGAGAGATTGTGAGCAAAGAGCCTTTTCCAAGGACTCAACTATGCGCTGAGTGAGGCTCGAACCCAGGACCTTCCGATCCGAAAGCGAGTGGCATACTACTAGACCACATTATAGCCTCACTATAAAATAGCATGTGTATGCCACCCAAGTGTGTCTAAAGAATATAACGAAGCGCATCCTACCTTTAAGATCTTACTTTTATAGATAGAATGCGCTTGGCTAAGAAGTTCACATTGCCACCCGGAAGTATAACTGTCCAACACACAAAAACTCTGTGTAACCTTAAACGTTTATAGTCTGGTTAATACAGTTTGGTGAGAATTACTCATAAACGCGGATGGCAAAAAACAATAACAATGGCCGGAGTGACGTCAACTTCGATCTATCTACTCGTATTCCCTGGGCCAAATTTAGGATCGTCTACGTCCGTGTCTTTAAAAAAAACCAACCCAAAGTGAGGCTTGAGGCTAAAAAGATAACATGGTGAACGATCTTTTACATTTGCAGGGCCTCAAATTTGGAACAGCCTGCTTGAAGACATTTGATTTTTAGATTCAAAATATCCCTTAAAAACTGTTTAAAAAACGTACTTTTTAAATAAGTATTATAAGATTTGATCAATAGAAATCAATAAATGTTGTGACATAATTTTATTTTATAGCCCTTTATGTTTATTGTTTTTAAACAATGACAACTAATATTTCAACTTAATATACAATTTTGATGTATCTATTTATGTCCCTATTACCTGTGACACATTTTTCATTATATTTTTATGATATATATTTACTTACATATATGTAAAGACCTGTCGCTAATACTTGTATGTTATGTTTTCATGTTTCCTTTTATCCTCGAGATTTTGTTGTAAAGCGCAGAGAGCCTTCCAACCGGAATATGATAGATCATATAAGCTGTATAAGCGCAATTTATTATTATTGATATTAAAAACAAACACAATGAAAATACAACTATTTAGGCCTGTACATCCAAGAACCAGTGGTGCCTAAATGACCCAATAAAATGGAGAGAAAGGTAAAGGGAGTAAATCGCGAAGCCATCGTAAGTTATAGCCTGACCCTGACCAAAAATGACGTCAAAATGCCGGTCTTTTGCCACAAAAGAAAACAAATTGTGAGTTGTATTCAATAGTTCAACCAATGAAATAACTTTTTTGCATGACCTCTACTAACGAGAACTCACTAGGCGGTGCGAAAAAACAAATAATGGCGTCAAACTGCCAGGCCTATTGGATTCCAGTATCAGGCTATAACGAAACGATGGCTCCGCTCACAGTACACGGGTAGTGAGAAGGGATTACCGGTCTAACACGTGAAATAACTTGCCTTACGACTCACGTACCGAACTCATCAATTCCTGTTTTCCATCGTTTTCATGACGCCCGTGGCACCAAGGAACGGTGGACAGGTGGGACCGACTAACCGTGAAATGGTTTTCACTTTCGTCAGGTTCAAAACAACCTTCTGCTTCCCCTCCCCCCCCATTCCAACCCCTTTTAACAAAGGTGAAAAAAGAGGGGGGGGGGGGTGATCATAAAAATAGTATAACAAACTAGAATTCTGGATGCGTTTCACTTGGTTTTTCTTTTCTTGAAACGGAAGAAAGTTGTCGCAAGATGAACGTAGTTCATGGCAGTTTGAATATCGCTTTGTCTGCCAGTCAGTAGGATTCAATAGATAGTTCGAAGATGACGTCAATCAAGCCTTTGTTATTGTATTTTGCCATCCGCGTTTGTGAGGGATACTCACTAAACTGTATTACCCGACTATAAAAGTTCATGGTTACACAGAGTTTTGTGTGTTGGTCCATCATACTTCCGGATGGCAATGTTATGAGCTTCTTAGCCAAGCGCCATACTATCTATAGTCTGATATCACGTCCGCCCAGCAACGAGCAGCTTGGTTCTAAACAAGAAAATCGGTACTTTTTATTCTTCATGCTGGCTAGAACTTTTTCACATGTCATGTGATCAGAATGTATAAAAGTCAAAACATGACCAGATTTATACTGTTTTTCTCCTCTAGATACACTGTTATGCTCGTCGGAGAAGTATTTCATACGGGCGTCCGCCATTGTTTCTATAGCTTAGAACCAGTTACTAAGTTACCATGCGTCATTACGAGGGAAGTGACGTCACGACTGTTGAAGCCTATTCTTAGCAAATGTCTCCAAGTTATCTCAGTTCTCAGTCAGTCAGAAAATGATGTTATACCACATTCCACACACTAAAATTAGTCTATAAATAAAATAAAACGTTTAAAAATGATAAAATTATAAAATATGATACATTATCTGTGCGACTTTTGGTCTCGTAGAATGATTTTCAAATTCTGAAACGCAATGTCCGTGGTTCGAATCCATATGGAGGAGAGAAAAATTCATTCCTTAGAAAGGACTTTTCTGTTGTCATGTCTGCCTATTTGTCTAGTTCTCGTGACACTGCAAGCTGCAATGTTTTCAATGCGTTGTAATGTAGAAATTTGTTTCGCTGGAAGGCCTGCCATACCAAAAGAGAATTACAATAATTTAGACGAGAAAGTATAAATTATGCGGACGTGATTTTCTTTGCTGCGGACAAACAATATATAAGGTCTTATGAGCCCGAGTTTTCTTACTTATTTGAAAATCCTTACTGAGATTTTCATCAAAATACATTCCACGATTTTTGTAATGTTTTTGTTGTACTTAACTATAGGTGAATCTATTGTCATTTTTTCTTTCTTTTTTTTTTGGGGGGGGGGGGGGTGAATTGATATTTTTAATGTTATGAGGTGTAGCACATGTCATTAACTCTGTCCTTTCGTTGTTTATTTTTAATTTGTTAGCGTGCATCCATTTGTTGACATTGTCTATACAGGATTGAATATTAGGGACGCGTTCTTGAATGTTTCAATTGACACAGATTGGCACAGTTGTGTGTCATCGCATTAAAATGGAAATCTAATTGTATTGAGAAATCAGTTTTATGGGTTTTACGCTCGGCCCTTATGACACAGATTATAGGTTATTTCCATGGAAGAAAATAGTCTTGAACAGCCGTGACGTCACTTCCCTCGTAATGCAGAAAAGTGAGTGGAGCGGCACTTTGTTGGTAAAAAAAAGATATGAAGTGAATAGAAAAGTGCCAGAAGACAATAGAGAATAAAAAATTTTCGCGGCGGTGGTGGGGTTCGAACCTGCGACCTTATTGGTACGACAACTCCGCCTGGCAGGTGAGAGCGTGGCTCTACCGTGTGAGCTATCCACGAACACAAAAATATTCGTTTCAAACCCAAAGTCATTACTAGATCCCTCTCTCCCCCACTTCTTGAGACGCCGATTCGTTCGTACACCACCATCGCGAATAATTTTGACCAGCAGTTAAGCTTAATAGCCAATATTCTCAACACAAACATATAAATAGAAACGATTGGACATTGAGTATGCTCCGGTGTAGGGGTGAATTTTTAATTCAGAAAAGTGAGTGGAGCAGGCACTTATGTTGGTAACAACAAGATATGAAGTGAATAGAAAAGTGCCAGAAGACAATAGAAAATAAAAAATTTTCGCGGCGGTGGTGGGGTTCGAACCTGCGACCTTATTGGTACGACAACTCCGCTGGCGGGTGAGAGCGTGGCTCTCCGTGTAAAGCTATCCACGAACACAAAAATATTCGTTTCAAGCCCAAAAGTCATTACTAGATCCCTCTCTCACCCACTTCTTGAGACCCCCCGATTCGTTCGTACACCACCATCGCGAATAATTTTGACCAGCAGTTAAGCTTAATAGCAATATTCTCAACAAAACATATAACATAGAAAACGATTGAGACATTGAGTATGCCCCGGTGTATGGGGTGAATTTTTAATTCAGAAAGTGGTGGAGCAGGCACTTATGTTGGTAACAACAAGATATGAAGTGAATAGAAAGTGCCAGAAGAAAATAGAGAAAAAATTTTCGCGGCGGTGGTGGGGTTCGAACTGCGACCTTATTGGTACGAAAAACTCCGCCTGGCAGGTGAGAGCGTGGCTCTACCGTGTGAGCTATCCACGAACACAAAAATTCGTTTCAAACCAAAGTCATTACTAGATCCCTCTCTCACCCACTTCTTGAGACCGCCGATTCGTTCGTACACCACATCGCGAATAATTTTGACCAGCAGTTAAGCTTAATAGCCAATATTCTCAACACAAACATATAACATAGAAACGATTGAGACATTGAGTATGCCCCGGTGTATGGGGTGAATTTTTAATTCAAAAAAGTGAGTGGAGCAGGACTTATGTTGGTAACAAAGATATGAAGTGAATAGAAGGCCAGGAAATAGAGAAAAAAAAAATTTTCGCGGGGGTGGGGGGGTTTCAAACCTGGGGACCTTTTTGGACGACAACCCCGCCTGGAGGTGAGAGCGGGGCTTACCGTGTGAGCTACCCACGAAAACAAAATTTTCTTTTAAAACCCAAAGCATTATAGATCCCTCTTCCCCCCTTCTTGAGACCCCCGATTCGTTCGTACACCACCATCGCGAAAAATTTTGACAGCAGTTAAGTTAATAGCCAATATTCTCAACACAAACATATAACATAGAAACGATGAGAATTGAGTATGCCCCGGTGTAGGGGTGAATTTTTTTCAAAAAAAGTGAGGGGAGCAGGCACTTATGTTGGAAAAACAAGATATGAAGTGAATAAAAAAGTGCCAGAAGAAAATAGAAAATAAAATTTTCGCGGGGTGGGGGGTTCGAAC
>NW_027624695.1:0-7892 GCF_034508935.2 Berghia stephanieae | reverse complement strand
AGAGGAAGAGGAAAAGAAGGAGAAGAAGAAGAAGAAGAAGAAAAAAAGAAGAAGAAGAAAAGAAGAAGAAGAAAAAGAAGAGAGGGAGGAGAGAGAGAGAGAAGAGAAGAGGGGAGAGATTAAAGAAAAGAGGGGAGAGAGGGGGGGGGGGGAGAAAGGATAGAAAACATAAAGAAAGAGAGAGAGAGAGTGTTGTGTGTTAATAAAGAGAGAAAGAAAAAAGAAAGTGTGTACGTGTGTGTTTATGTATATATATATATATATATATATATATTATATATATATATATATATAATATTATATATATATATATATATATATATGAGCCAAGGTCAAAAGGTGCCCGTCTGATACTAGTGTTAATAAAATTTGATTTTTACTTAATTATGGGTTGTTTTCATTGGGTTAATGACTTTTAATCAATTGATAATATGAAGAAGAGATAAATGGACATACTCTGTTCAACAGAATATGAAATAAACAACTTGAAAGTCAAATTTGAATGCAGTTTGGATGTGCTTTAAAACGAGGTCAACGCATCACCTTTTTAGAAAGCATGTAGAAATTAAATGTGATGTTTTAGCTCACATGATTGTAATTTGTCAAGAAATTTGATTTGTTTTACTATTAACACACTAAATTACTACAAACAAGCAGATTTGAGCAGTAGGGTGATGCTATCGTCTGGTTACATGAATTCATTACCATGGCTGATATTTATCTAGAGTTTGTGTGACTTCGGATACTTTTTGTGACCATTGGTGTCATTGGTTAAAATGTCACAGTTGAAAACTTAAGTTTGAAGTTTCTAATGTATTTCTGTTTTCATGTTCTTCAAAGCTTGAAATGTTATTGATTCCGTTTTAACAGACTGTATTACATTTGTTCAGTTGCTATTCTTGATTTATTGAGGCAAAATTGCGTTCTAGTGCCGATTTTGACACCATTAATAGCAACAATGGTATTACTAATTTCTAAGTATATTTCCAATTTGAAAGTATTTAGTTTCTTAACATATTATTGAATTTCATTTTAGCATAATTGACTGTTGGTTTGGATGGTCATCTGATTTGCGGTTATTATGCTTTTTTGACTGAAAATAATGATATAGTATGGACGAAAAGTGTGATTTGGTGATTTGTACATAAATATAAGTAATGGTGTCATCGGTCTTATGTCACAAGTCACATTCAGATGCTCTATTTTCCATGTATATTTTTATTTTTGAGTCTTTGGTTTCTGAAAATATTATTAAATTCCATTTTTACCTGAGGTTATTACACTGTCTGACTGAAATTAATGATATATTGTCGAAATTGCAATTTGATATTGCTTGTGACATAAGTCAAAGTGCCATCGGTCTAATGTCACAAGTGACACAATGTCGCTAAATAAGATATCGATGATGGCCCGTTGTCAAACTCTGAGGTAGCGTTTTTTTTCCCAAACCGCTGATCGAACATCTGATGTCAACTTCAGAGATAAGCTCGCCCTCTTATTCTTTGGTCTCAAGATGATCAAACCTTGATGATAGTTCAGAGTTCAAGGGAGACAGAGAAGTACTTTCAAGCAATCCAAACACGTCATGTAAATGATGTATAATTAGTTTTCGTTGATTAGAAAGAATGATTGTGTTTTTAACTACAAATCAATATTTCATTTTACTGTTAAAAGGATTGTATTGACATTGGGACTCTATAATTTTGAGTATCCATAAAGATCACAGCTGCTAAATAATTGTCAATTTCTAAGTCACGATGCGACTGAACTTCAAGCCTATTATCTCCCGGTTATGCTTTACTAGTAAATATAATGTACGAAATAAATGATTGGGTATTTAAAAAGATAAATACGCGATCACCTGTTCTCCCTATCTCTATTAATTTAAATAATTAAGGTCGATCATGACGATCACCTATTAAATCACGTCATCACTATGACATGTCCACCTGATGCTATCTTGATATCATACCACCATTTAAACCCCTACCCATCCTGTCAAACAAACAACAAAGATCTTTTGATTTATTTTTTAAAAAAAAGAAAAAAAAAGCTAAACAAACAAAAAACAAACAAACAAACAAACAAAAAACAACAAAACTAAAAAAAATAACATTGTGCATGTATATAGCGCAATATCCAGTAAACGCGGTCAGGGCACTTTGCAAAGGGTCCCTGGCCAGCAGCAATAACTAACAAGTAGGGCGGAACATGGTGCCTGTAAAGAGATATTATTATTTTCCCAACAGAGACAGTGCTTGTTAACGGCCTAATACTCATTTTTACACCTGGGTACGGTTAGATAATGTGGTTTAAGAGTTCTTTTCCAAAGACTCAGTTATGCGCCGCTCAGAGTGGGACTCGATCCCAAGACACCTTCTAATGAGGGAGAGTGTTATACCACAAGACCACATAATTGCACTATTTTGATTATTGATGAAGTTGGATTTTTTAAAATGCCATTACACTCAAGGGTTTATCGAGGCCTATTGCTCCGATTCCAAATCAAGTCCAAAACAAAGGGTAAAAATGTTCCTCTTCAAAGAGAAAGAATGAATGGTGGAGATGACAAAACGGAAAGCTTCGTCAGAGAGGCCTATCCAGCATAAGATCGATCGAATGAAATTAGAGAGAGAGACAACCGATAGTAAATGGAGACCTCCAAGACATCAGTGTCAAACATTCTAAAGCCAACCGTGATTATAGTTTTGACTTTGGTTCAAAGAGATCGGCTACACCGCATAACATCTTTACTGACGAGGCGGACAATTAAAGGTATATAACACATTTTATTCACTCGAAATTAGAACCCCCCCCCCCCCCCCCCCCCAAAAAAAAAAAAAAAAAAAAAAAAAAAAAAACGATAGTTATCTAAATGTTTTGTGTAGTGGGAAAACTGTTGGTATGTACGTGACGAATCTAAAATTGATAATAACGATAAATAATCATTTTTGATTCCGTTCTGAGTTTTTCAAAAAATTGAGAATGATTAAATCTCGTAAGTGAAACAATTCTGAATGTTAATCAAAAGTGTATTACATCTAATTTTCTAATTATCTGATTTATTGCATAATCTTATATTTGGTATATTATAACATAATAAATTTATTGGATGGAATGCTTCGTTTTTGTTTATAGACCAGACTCCAAAATACAAGCAGAAGCTGACCAGAATAATTGACCTCGGCAAACCTGCCTTATCACAATACACGAAACAACTATCGGACACATTTGGTCAAGCTTTTCATAGAAAATTGTTGATCAAGGCATTGCCAATATATTTCCATGAATAATGGGTTATGAAGACTTATCATTTTACAGGTTTTAAGCTTTGTTTGTTTGTTTGATTCGCTTTGTTTTGTCTTGTTTTATGCTTACCAGACCATTGGTTATAGCTAAAACAAATCGTAACAGTACATTTTCTTTTTCATTCTTGTAACTAATTTTAAAGACTTGATATTAGGTATTGCATATTCATTAAAAGTGCAGAAAGAATACCAATAGAAATGGACAAAGGCATTCATAATAGACCTAACGATAGAGAAGTTGTGGAGACACTACAGGTCATTTCAAACACGAACCACTTGGATACAACAGATGACCAAATTGTGAACGTGACTGCTCGGCTAATTACATGTAACAAAATTAGTGCCAAACAAAATAACACAGACTGGAATGTTATGTTAGAAGAAAATATGATTCATCAAAGAAATATGTTGAAAAGAACGCGAAGCTATTGAAAGAAAGATTTGTTGCAAGGGAAGAGGGAACAAGTTGTATCGAAAGTAACAGAGGAAGACAGACAGCATTATTTTCCAAAAACAAGAAAAGACAATTGCGATGAATGCGTCAAAGACGAAGGTGCAAATGTCGATGAAATGGCATGGAATTCTCATCGTGAATAATGGACGACAGCAGCTTCTAATGGTTGTGGCAAAAATAAAAGGATAAAGCTGAACCAGGAGAGTTTATTAATCTAAATATTGATCTTACAGGCGAATTTTATTATGCATCCATCGATCCAAGCTTGCTGTTTACTACATGACCAAATTGATGAGGCAGGTCTGACCGCCAACGAGTTGTCTCTACTAACTACTTATGCGCAAAATTAACAGCTGGTATTTACACCAAAATAATAATCTCCAACGATGGTATAGAAACGTGATGTCAAGAATGTTGAATTTATTTATATGGAAGCAAGGCGCCACAGTTGTACAAAAGTATTTATTTAGAGAAATGACATATTCAGATGGTAAGCGACTCAATTAAATGCAGCAATTGAACGAAAGTTGACATTTTCACTCCATCTAACTACAAAACAGTTATTTTTTAAACCTCTCACGTGACAGAATACAGCACTCCATACAAGCTACAGTACATTACTTGACATACAAATGCTTCCTGTCATTTGATGAAGTAACACCTTAACCACAAACAAGCCGGGAATGATGGTAGCATTCCCAACTTTTACTGACATAAGAGCAGTTAGTTGTGAACCAGATGGAACCATTCTGTTTGAACCAAACCATCAGGACAACTGGAATCTGCTTCCCCGATCAATGAGTGATGGAAGGAGCAACTTCTAATGATCACCGATGCAGGTTTACACCAGTCAGAGGAAGATCTCCTCAGAGAAATACAACCATCTCAGCAGATAAAACCAACTTTGCCAAAAGATGCCCATGAATTTTACAATTTGAAACACTGATTGGCACCCATTAAGATCATTGTACTTGAGTTGTAACTTACTTAGTCTCCATTAGAAATTGATTCGTGTTAAATACAATGAATTATGGATTGTTGTTTATAGTTCATGTTGAATATCTGAAAACAAAGATTGAAATTATTACCAAACAAACAAAAATACTCCCCCGCCCAAAAATACCCACCACATACACACACGCACACACACACACACACACACACACACCAACACAAATATATATGTATATATATTTATATATATATATATTATATATATATATATATAAATTATAAAACAAAAACCATGAAATAATAGTGCTCAACTTTAGAATAAAAGGAGCTATTTATAAACATTTGAAATTAAGATAGTTTGACTTCTACAACGTTGTTATCGAGCGTTGCTCTCATCAGGAAGTGGAAGTGAAAAGTAGATTGTTGTGTTTTCGTATTTTTATAGATTCGTGTTTATGGAGGTTCGTAATTACATAAAAGGTGTTTGTTTCTATGTCTGCATGAGGAAGTTAGTTCGTTTCTTCTGTTGAGTGTTGCTATGTTCGGTTTAGTGATGATGAAGAATTTTTCTTCCAAGCAGAGGTTGCAAATCTTAGAAGAGGGGGAGTACGACTGTGCTCTGGAGATGATTTTCCATGTGATGCTGTGTTGTATGTTTTTTTCTTTGAGGTTCCAAATGTGTTCGCTTAGTGTAGTGGAATGTCGTTTGTGTATATTCTGAAGGAAAGATGTATGCAGGTTGTATCTGGTTTTGAATGGACACTCGGTGAGGCAATGTATGTTTCTTGTTTTGGTGTGTCTGGTCGTGTTACTGTGGCTTGATAAATTACGTTTTGAGTCAGGCAATTGCCGTTTAGTGGGCATGTTGTCTGGGTCCTACAGTTGCATTTTTTCACTAGGTTGTTGCTGGGCTGATCTGGCTGTGATAGTTTTCGGTTATTGTTGGATGAAAATAATGTTTTGTATGTTTGGCATGCAGGTGTATCCTATTTTGATGGTGTTTTTGTTCATGATTGGGTTGTAGAACGTGACCGGGAGGGAAGCATTTTTGTAGTAGATTGAAGAATTTGTTACCGATAGAAGTTGTCACATTCTGCTGTAGGGTGGGTTTGAACCATGTTATGTGTCGTTTTCTTTGTCGTTTTTTTGTTGGGGTGGTAATGGTCTCTTCCTCATATTCTAGTTTGTAGTTATATCCACTTTTTTGTAGTGCGTTTGTGTACGGTGGGATTGCATCGTTGAATATGTTGTTGTTTGTAGAGTTGTTAGATAGTCGTTTGTTATGCTCTCGGGATGTTTTTTATTATAGATGGCGGATGATTGCTGTGTCTATGAACGTACAATGGGATTGTTGTTGGGTTTTGAAAATGGTTTGATAGGGTGCCGTCGTTTAGGTTGATGGTTATGTCCAGGAAGTCGAATGTTTTTTTGTTGGCTTCGATTGTAATTTTCAGATTGTTGTCCTGGAAGATTTTGCATATTTTTTTCTTTATTAATTCTGTCTGTCTCGGTGTTTTATTGCACAATGCGAGTCCGTCGTCCTGTATAGTCCGATGTTTATATCGAGATTTTGCATTTGAGAAAGTAGATATAGTCCGACGAGCTCGCATGTTTCTGCTCCATCGTAGCCCCATGGTGACATCAAAGTTTGTTGATTTTTTTGTCCATGCTGTTCCATTATTGTTAAGTGATGATATCTTCGAGTGCAGGATAATATGTATTTCTTCTTCGGTGATGTTTGTCGAAGGTTTTTGCGAACTGTAGTGCTTTGAGGAATAGGGTTTTGGTGATTGAAGGGTAGAAATTACAGATGTCAAAGATGATTGCGTTTTGTCGTTGTTTGTTTTCTGTGTTTCTGTACCAGTTGATAACTTCAGTGGTGTTTCTCCATTGGTTGAATTCGGTTTCTTGACGATTTTGGTGTTGATTCTGTCTAAAATCTGTTTACTTATTTTTCCGATTTGTGATTTACATGGGTTTATGAGACGGCATTGTACGTTGTTGCGAAAGTTTGGTTTATGGTCTTTGATAGTGATGAAGGCGTTAGATTTTGCTGTGGTGTCTATTCTGTCATTAGCTGTAGGTTTTCGGCGATGCTTTTGTCTTTGCTGTAATATCAGTGTCGTAGGTGGTGTTGTTTCTTGTACTCTGCTTGTATATTTTTCTAAAGTAAAGTGTGTATTTTTTAAAGGGTAAGCTTGTAAAATTTTGTGGTTTTGTCAGGGGCGACGAAACTTTGGAGTCTTGATGGGGGATGTATGTTTTGGTGTAGTTTGTTTTGGAGGTGTCTTTGATTTGTCTAAATTTTTTATTTTCGGATGATTTCATAAACACGAATCTATAAAATACGAAAACACAACAATCTCTTTCACTTTACTTCCTGATGAGGCAACGCTCGATAACAAAGTTGAGAAATCAAACTTCTTATTTCAAAATGTTTTTAATTATATATATATATATATATAATATATATATAATATTATATATTTTATGTGTGGGTGTGGTGTGTGGTTCTTTTATACACCCCCACTCAAATGCCCCTAACCCTCGTTCATTTTTTGTCAAGGTCACGTTTCACAAACCCTATAAAATGGTACTTTTAAAAGTTTCTACTCTTATTTGGTCTTCTTCTTTAGGTTTTTGTTTGACAAATGGGCGCATTTTATGGGAAAATTTTTTTTTTATTTTTATTCTTTTTTTTACCCTATGTACGTGCTCAGGGGAAAGATAGTGCCTAAATATTAAATTTTTTTTATTTTTTGTGGTTCTCTTTGCTTTACAATGGAAAAGGGCGCGTTGTTGCTTCTTTGGGCCCCCATAATTCGGTTTTTTAATTTTTTTGTTTCAGGCCCCTCTTCACTTTTGAAAATATATCTAAATTTTCTGCACGTGTTTGTGGTAGGCCATCAAGTTCGTCGATATCTTATGTATTCTATTCTTCCCCCCAACGACGGGGCCCCTTTCATATCTTAATTTCCTTAAAATTATTTCAAATATGTTTTCAAGGTCCCTGAAGACGCAACGTTGTTTTATTACATTTCCCCTTTTTATCCCTTTACCAAAATTCTACTGTTCTCGCTAATCGGGGACCCCTGTTAAGGAGATTTCTTTATCCAATTGTCCCCCCTTTTGTCTCCGCGATAGATTTTTTTTGTATACTGCCCAATGTTCAAAAT
>NW_027624694.1:0-7894 GCF_034508935.2 Berghia stephanieae | reverse complement strand
AAAAAGGGTTGGGGGGAAAATTTTAAAAAATTTCCAATTTTGGAAACCTTCTTAATAAAAACTAATTTATTTTTTAACTGAAATTTAAAAAATGGGCCCAAAGGGGCCTTGTTGCCGCGTCCCAAATTTTAACAAAAAAAAATCTTATTTACAATTTTTCTTTGGGCGGGAAACAAAAGCCCAAAAAAACCCAACTAAATTTTACACAAAATGGGTAAAAAATAAAAAATAGTAAATTTTTTAAAAAATAAGGGAAGTTTTCACCCTTGTGAAATTTTTTAAACCCCCCTAACCCTTTTTTAAAATTTTTTTAAACCAAAAAATGGGGGGAAAAAATAATTTTTTAAATGTTTTTTTTTAAAAATTTTTTCAAAATAATTTAGATTTTTCTTAATATTTAAACATTTTTTTATTTAAAAATTTTTTTTGCCCCCAAAGTTTTTTGTGTGAAAAAAATTTATTTTGTGAGTTGGGTTGTTTAAAAAAAATTTAAAAATAAAAAAAGGGGGGGAGGATTTACGGGGAAGAGAGAGAGAGAGAGAGAGAGAGAGGGGAAGAGAAAAAAAGGGGAGAGAGAGGAGAAGAGAGGGAGACGGAGGGGGGGGGAGAGAGAAGAGAGAGCAACGAGACAATGAGATGGAGTAATGAGATCAAAATTATAAAAATCAAATACAAGAAGGGGGACGGAGCAGGGATATCGTTTTATTGAAGAATAAATACTAGACGGCAAATAGTTTTTAAAACCCCTTTTCCGCCTAGGCCCCAAAAAAACTGCCCCCCGGAAAAATTTTGTCCTGTCCCACAGAAAATTTTCAATTAAAAAGGGGGTTCCGCCCTAGGACGGGAAACTGTCCCGGGCACCCCTTTGAGCGAATGCTTTTTTTTTTTTTTTTTTAAAAAGATTCAAAAGTTTATTTTGTGGAAATTGTCAATACAACTCATACAAAATATAATTTTTTTTCCATCAAAAAATCAAGTAAATAAAATCAATAAATAAAGAAAGGCAAAAAATGAAAAAAAAATAAAAATAATAATAATAATAAATAATAAATAATAATAATAATAATAATAATGATAAAATAATAATAATAAAATAATAATAAAATAAAATAATAAAAAATAATAATAATAATGATAATAAAAAAATAATAATAATAAAAAAAATAATAATAATAATAATAATAATAATAATAATGAAAAAAAATAATAAAATAAAAATTTGATAAAATAATAAAATAATAATAATAATAATAATAATAAAAATAATAATAATAATAAAATAATAAAATAATAAAAAAAAAAAAAAAAAAAAAAAAAAATAATTTTGGGGAAAAAAATTTTAAAATTTTAATTGAAGTTTTATTATTTAATATTTAAATTTAAAAATTAATAATTAAAAATAATTTGAAAAAAATAATTAATTTTATGTATGATAAAATGAGAAAATATTTTTAAGTAAAGGTTTTTAAAAAGATTTAATTTTGAAATATTTATGGGGAAAAATTTTTTCGGGCCTACATTAAAAAACTATATAAATAAAACCCCAAATAATATATAAATACTACTACATAAAAATTATATATATATATCTATATATATTATTAAAAACACCCATCATATAAAAAAAAAACCCCCCTATTCCCCTATTACTTATTTTTATTTTAAACAACAAATACAAAAACCCCCCCCAAACAATCTCCAAAACAATAAACTTAACATACCCCAAAAACCTAACATTCCCACAACACCTTAACCCCAATACCTAACCTTTTCCCCTTTTTTTAAATTAAAAACCCTTATACAATACTCACTACCCCATCATTCAACAACCCAAAAACAAAGTAATAAAAAAAGGTACCCCCTTTAGTGAAAAAAAAAATTGAAAGAAAAAACCCCTTTTCCTTAAGAAAGATCCCCAACCCCCCGAAGACTCTTGGTGATTTGATCTTACTTAAAAGATTTCTAAAATTCTTTTCCCGAAAATTAAATTTTTGTTTTTTTTCTTTCCTGTTTTAAAGGGTTTAAAAAATTTTTACAACCGGGGGTGGGGCTTTTCCCCGGAAAAAGTTTTTGTGGTGTGTTGTTGGTACCCCCTATAAGGGGTGACGCCCCCGGGGTTTTATATTATTTTTTTTGGGGTTTTTTGGACCCCGGGTTTTTCCAGCCTTTAATAAAAAATTTCCCCAAATTTTTTTGGGGGTTTTTTATTTTTTTTTTTTTAAAATGTCTTGAACCCTAACAACTTAAATTTTTATAACTTTAAGGGAAAATGGCCCTGTTTAGCGCGTTGTACTCTGCACTAAAGGGGTTTTTTTGTGTTCGTTTCCCCGCCCGGAAGAAAATTTGTATTTTCTAGACCCAAAAAAATTTACTCCAATCACTCCACTCCTTTTCGGGGGAAAAAGGGGTACCGTCAAGTTTGGGAAAAGAAATCTGCAAAAACTGGGCGCCTTTTTTCAAAGTCCTGCACCTTTGGGCTAAAAGGGCCCAAAATGAGTTTATTTTGCCCAAACAATGAGCCCCAAGGGGCTAAAAGGACTTAACTTAAAAATTTTTTCTTTAAAAAATTCCCGAAATAAAAAACGTTTAAAGATAATTGATCCCAAAAGGGTTTACCGAATAGAGGGGGCGCCCCTTTTTTTAGACACGTTACTGCTTTGCCCAAAAAAAGGGGTGACATTTTCTTAAATTATTTTTATAAACATAAAATTTTTAAATTGCCGACAATGTTTTTGCTATGCCTTTTTACGTGGTTTCATCACATAAATTTTTTTTTTTGAATTGTTTTTTGCTTTTTTTTTAAAATTTAAATTGAATAAAAAAATAAATCATAACTGTGAAATTGAATTTTAAAACCTTTGTTTTCTATACGAAAAAAAGATAAAATGGCCGTTTCGGGTTTCCCCTTTTATCAAAAACACATGATAATTAAAAAAAATTTCGGCGAAGAGATAAGTGGTAGGGCGTTGTTAAGATCATAAAAAAAAAACATTGATGGCAGGAAATTGTATGCTACTTTGGAGGAAGCGCGAAAATTAAAAAAAGAGCAATAGAAATTTTAAAAGGTCTACTTTAAATTATGTTAAAAGAGGGAGGCCCGGAAGGGAAATGTGTAATGCAGATAGAAAAACAGGAACTAAAAAATAAAGGTGGACTATTGTTTGGGAAAAAAAATACAATGGAATTGGAAATAAATACAAAATTTTAAAGGGGGTTGGTATTAATATATTAAAAGGGGATTATAAACAGCAGAAAA
Source organism: Berghia stephanieae (assembly GCF_034508935.2). NCBI lineage: Eukaryota > Metazoa > Mollusca > Gastropoda > Nudibranchia > Aeolidiidae > Berghia > Berghia stephanieae. The sequence goes on along the minus strand of NW_027624694.1, from coordinate 4,638 downwards.
CAACCCGTAGAAATAGTATAATAGTAGTTTGGGAAATAGTAGTAGTATATAGTAGTTGTAGTAGTAGTAGTAGTAGTAGTATAGTAATTTGTACACAAACATAAATAATAGCGATGCAGAAAATAAACGGCATTTCAATTTTTTACACGGCGCCCCCAAGTCGGGGCTTTTTTTTTTCCTAGTGCGGAAATCTGCTATATTTTCTACTATCACAAACGATATAAAACGGGGCTGGGGCAGTCCTTTCCCGTTGATTTTTTACATTTCACAACGGGTTGGGGCACAACGGGGCTGTTTTGTCCCGTCCCAAAAAGGTCGGAAGATTCCCCTAAATTCTATATGTTTAAAAAGATTTGGGGCAGGACTGTCCGGGACAGTCCTGTCCTAGTGCGGAAGAGGGTTTTTTATTGACCCCCACCATCATATTAAATATTATTAAATTTTTTTTATTTCTATTAAATTTTTATTATTATTAAATTTTTATTAATTATTATTATTATTATTATTAATTTTTTATTTTTTATTAAAATTTTATTTTTTATTATTAAATTTTTATTTTTTATTTTATTATTATTATTGTTATTAAAATTTATTTTCAGTATCATTAATTTTTGTTATTAAATCATTATCATTATCCCTTTATTATTATTATTATTATATTATTATTTTTATTAAAATTTTTTATTATTTTTATAATATTTTTATCATTATTATTTTTGTTGTTATTTTTATATTTTAATCATTTTCCTTATTATTACCATCATTATCATTATAATTTTTATTATTATTCCCTCATTACACCCCCTCATCCCCGTCATCATCCCATCATTATCATTAATAAAACCAATTTTTGTCATCTTCAATATAAGTACAAAAATTTAACATATCTGATTAATTCTTAAAATTGAGCTTTTTTCAAAACGTCATTTCTGCCAGTTTTTAAAAACTTTTAGGAAATTTTTTTTAGAATTATTTTTTTTCACGTTTTAAAAAAAATATTGGAAAAGGGATGTGGGGCGTATATCGAATGACAAAAAAAAAAACAGAAAAAAAAAAACAAACATTAAAAAAAAGGAAAATTAAAGGCTGATTTAAAAAGTCATCAAATGTTTTTATTCTGATTCAAACAGATATTAACTTTAAATTTTAGACTTCATAAAATCATTAATTTTTACTAGCAACATATGGGTATCTTTTGTCTGTTTGTCACGGGAGAAGAGCTCTTTTTTTTTTCTTTTTTTTTTTTTAAAAAATATATTGGATGCGACGGGGGTTTGTTCACAAATTTTAAAGATATTTTTGTCATTTATTTTTTTCCCTTTTTGTTTTTGGCTTAAAAATTTAGAAAAACATAAAAAAAGTTTTTTTTTCCCTCTTTTTTTTTTTTTTGTCAAACCCGAAAACCGTAAAGGATTTTTTTTTTACGGGCCCAAAAAATAAATGCCTAATATTAATAATGAAAAAAATTTTCCCAACCTTAAAGCAGAATGTCCCCTTCCCAAAAACATTGCTCGATTGAATGAAACAAATTTCCAAAACCCCATCATCATTTTTCCCCAACGTCTAGGGGGTTTTTACCCCCAAAAGCACGCAAACAAGTTTATGAAATACTTACACTAAAGTTTCTATCTGAAATCAGCCCGCAATCATAAATTTTTCCCCACACCACAAATAAAAGGGAAAAGATACCCATGAAAAAAGCTGTTTCTTTATATGAATTAGAAATGAAAAGTAAAACCCGGGGGCAAAAGTCATGCATCTGAAAAGAGGCTTAAAACCATTTTTTTTCCCAAGGTTGTATGAATAGACATAAAGCTACACACCCCATCCACGTAACGTATGAAATACTACGGGGCTCCCGAAACTAATTTTAACATTAAAGGGGTGAGGCGACCATCTTTCAATTCAAAATGTCTGATTACATCTCTAGATCCACGGTTTTCACTAAGTTATTCATATGTTCTTTGGGGGAAAAAAATTTCCCAAGTATTTACTTTTGTGGCCAGAAAACCCGGGTTTTTCAGATAGTATCAAAGGGATAAACCTTCTTTTTGCCAAAACCCCCCGAACCTCGAACTTCATCTTTTTGCCAAAATTTTAAATACGGGGTTTTTTTTTTGGTTTTTTTTTTTGTTTTTTTTTTTTTTTTTTTTTTTTTTTTTGGGGGGGGGGGTTTAAAGAAAAAAGGAAGCAGAAAGGGAGAGTAACAACAGCGATTCAACACAAGTTTCAAATTGAACCCCAAGATCACCCCTTTTTTAAACCGTTATCTGGTTAAAAACGGTAAAAAAGGGTTTGCCCCGATTAGAAAAAAACTAATCAGCCGAAATTTTTTCCCAAAGTAAGTAAATGAAGAAAAACATAAAGGGGTCGAGAAATGTTATGTTTGGTAGGGCCCCTTAATCAAAAACAAAGAAACTGAGATTTGTAAGTGACGGGGTAAAAGTTCACAACTCAACCAAGTAAAGAAAAATTTGCCTTTTTTTTGTTCACAAAACATCATGGCGAAAAGGGCCCTTAAAAACCTTAAAAACCCCGTTGTTATACTGAGTGACTAGAACCTGACGAAATAAGGTATTACCCCGGGATGTCCGATTAGAGTCAAATCGAACCCCCAGGCGGAAAAAGATCAAAGTATTTTTGTGGATGTGAGGAGACAACAGTAAGAGTCGAGAAGGGAAAAAATTTTTATATAAGGGGCCAGATACGAAATCGCAAAAATAGAAATTTTGTAAGGGGCCGGGGGAAATTCACAATAGCCCGTAGAGTATTAGCTTTTAAGGCAAAGTCAAAAATTTTTCCGACCTTTTTGGCTACCCACCAGGATAAGATTTGCAGGCTATTAGATCAAGCTGAAACACTTTTAAAATAGAAAACATCAAACACTCTAAATCAATTTCCAAAGAATAGGGCGCCCTTTTAAAAGCAAATTTTCCCGTTGTGAGGACTTCTTGTGACCGACACTCGCCTTCCGGGTCTGAAGGTTTTTGGTTTTGAGTCCAGTTTGGGGGCGCATAGTTTAGTCATTGGGAAAGAGTACTTTAGCCATATTTTTTCACCGTATTCAGGGGTAAAATGAGTCCTGGCCGTTAAATGTTGGTCTCCCTTTGACCAAAAAAAAGGGGCTATGTCTCGCCAACCCTGTTTAAATGTTGCTGTTTGGGTATTGGGTCCATTTAAAGCGCTTTTAAATAGTTTTCGGGTATAGCGGGTAGTTAAAAATGCCCAAGCTAATTAATACCCAAAAAACTTTTTTTCCTAAAATTGGGGAAAGCCTTATCATTTCTTATTAAATGCGAATAATTGAATAATGCTTTGAACGCTTTTAATAAATAAAATATTTTGGCAGACCCCAGGTTTGAGTTTTTTTTGGGCCAAAGTGAGGGACTTTTAAAAATCGATCGAAAATTTAATTGAGGGATTTTTTTCTGGCCAATTTTTAAAAAAATGAGTTATTCCAGATTAGGGCCAAGAAAACGGAAAAAATATAGTACAGAAAGAAAATTAAATTCCTTTAAAAGAGTGTGTTGCCCCTTTACTGGGAATGACTCTAGACTCAAGACCCGGGGGTTGAGAGTTTGAGTCGTGCAGGAGTGGTAAACTGTTTTTGTTATTTGAAAGGCCCCCTTTAGCACTTTTTTTTCCCCTTTCACCCTGCCTAAAATGATTTTTTGACCGCGACAGTGTCATGTCGTGGGAAAGGGAAAAACACATGATTTAAAATCGCCTTAAAACCCCCCGCTAAACTCACTCTATATTCCAAAAGTTTTAAATTGGGTTGGGGCCCAAGGTGTAACGGGGTAACCCCTTTGTCATTTTTAGAGACAAAAGTTATTGAGTTTTCTTTTGACGTGTTTTTTAAAAATTGTTTTAAATTTTTTGTTTGTTTGTAAAATTTGGTTTTTGGTTTGTTTTGTTTTGTTTTTTTTTTTTTTTTTTTTTTGTTTTTTTTTTTGGGTTTTTTTTTTGTTTGTATTTTGTTTTTTTTTTTTTTTTTTTTTTTTTTTTGGGGGGGGGGGGGGGTTTTTTTGCCCTTTTTTCTTTTTCTGAACCCCATGAAATTTTTACTGGGATCATCAGTTTCCCAAAATTAAAATAACGAATTGTTTTAAGTTGTCTCATTGTTTTTCCAACTGTTTCTAAGCGCTAGAACTGACGCTTTTAAAAAGTAATAAAAAGAAAATGAATAAAACAAAATAAAAATAGAGGGAAAGTTTCGGGATCAAAACCCTTCTTTTTGCCATCAACAAAAAAAAAAAAAAAAAAAACATAAATACATTACTTTTAAAAACAGCTGATGAAGCCGGGGGCATTCATTTTTTTTTTATTAAAAGTGGATTTTCCACAAACACACACACACACAACCCCACACACACCCACACACACACACATTGATCATATAAAAATAAAGATCTGAACAAGTTTGTGAAAAAATTTGTGTAAAACGGTGCCAGACAAAGCCCAAAAAAAAAAAGAAAAGGAAAATAAAAATCCCCCAAAAAAACCCTCTACCCCGACGGGGAATCGAAAAACCCCGACCCCCCGAAATTTCCGGGCCAAAACGTGCTACCAATTTCCCCACAGAGGTCCCGAGGGGGTTGGGGGCGGGAAACAATATTCTCACAAGGATAAACGTTT
>NW_027624693.1:0-7895 GCF_034508935.2 Berghia stephanieae | reverse complement strand
TCTGCAGCGTTTAAAAATTTTCTCGCAATTCTCTCTTAAAATTACAGGAGAAGCGATATTCCCAATTTTTTAGGGGTTTCCCAAAAAAGATGCCCATGTTTCAGGAGAAAATTGCCGAGGTCCCAGAAATTTTTTTAAAACAAAGTTTTTTAAAAAATTGTTTTTCCCCCAATGCATGTCTACACCAAGGCATGAGGGATCCGATGGGTGAAATCCACAGGGCATTAAAAAAAAGTTTTATTTTTCCATTTTGCCCCCTTCCCACCTTCAAAATTTTTACCGAACTTTTGACAGGTAACTTGGTCTGGACTTAACATGGAAAACCATTGTTCCACCAAAAAGGGAAAAAATAACCAGAAAAAATTGAAGGGCTTATAACAAAATGCATTAGAAAAATTAGACAAAAAAAAAATAAAAATTTAACAAAAAGATAACCCCTTTTTTTTAATACATCAGAATCCAACAGTTTAAAAAAAGTAAGGATTGGTATAAAAAATTTAAATAACGCTAGGGGAAGGAACCCGGGAGGGTTTAAATTTTAAAATTGTATTCCCATAGCAAACATCTAGTCTTGTCTAACCTAGTAAAGACCTTTCAACTAGTGCTTTTTTCCCCAACAGCACAGGGCCCATTGAAATTGCTGACTTTTAAAATTTATATAAAAAGAGCCAAAAACCCGTCTTTTATTGTCTATGCACTCAGTCACTTGAAATACAAACCCAAATAAATCAGCCATACTGTTTAACAAAAAAATCTTGCAATAGTGCGCGCTGAGGACCGGTCCCCGGTTTTTAGCTGTGAACCGAGGATCGGCCCGATGGGGAAGCCCGGCGGGCGGTCCTCACTTCTTATCACCTTTCCACGGTCTCGCGCCATACAGGCTCTTCCCCCGATTCTTGCCTGGTTGCTATTTTCCACCAATCACCCCCCACCCCATTTAAATTAACGCACCCACCCCCTTTGGGCCAACCTAAACACACAGACGACCATACGGCAGACGCCACCAACCTCCACCCCGCAACCCCCCTTTCGTGTGTGAGATGGGGGAACAAGGCGCAGCCTTGGAATTTTTCCCCTTATGGGGGGTTAAATTTCAAAATTTACTACCCCAAAAATATCGCAATGAAAATACTATGGTGAAGGCGCCCCCCTCTTCTCAAGGGTTATTTTTAAAATGTAGTGCTACTAAGATTGTTTTTTGTTTGTGTGTGTGTGTGTCGAACCACAAGTAGCAAACCGATTTTTGTTTTCTTTTGCCCATCTCTTGTCCCACCCCTTTCTATGAGTGTTGTCATTTAAAAATAATAAAAAAATATTAAAATTTCGTTTGGTTTTTTTTACAATCAAATAATAGATTTCATTAGTTTTTCCTTCCCCAAAAAAACCCAGTTATAACGTCTGAAATTTTAAAAAAGTCCAAAAGAATTTTTTGGGGGCCCCCCTAGCTCATTGATAGGCACTCTCTTTATACGCAAAGGGCCAAGATCGACCCCCGGGGGCAGTCGAGTTTTTTCTAAAAACCCTGTCTACTCAGCAATGAATGGGGGAGTGAGTTTGTTAGACGGGGAAAAGTCCCATCGACCCCCCTTTTTTACCCATCCACCCCCTCTTATTTTAAAATTCGTCTCTCTCTTACTCTTCAATGCCGCTGCCCTCTAAAGGGGTTTGTGTGTTGGGGGGGGGGGAGGGTTGCGTTGTTATCAAGCCCCAAAAACTCGATCAAAGCCTTGGGGGATGCCTTATCTCCCTTTAAAGGGGGTAATTTAAATTTTATTAAATTACGAAAGTAAAATGAGTCGGTGAGCAAATAAAGAAGGCATCACCCCCCCTTTTCTATTAGGTTTTCAATTTGAAATGGGTGGATTCCGTGGTTTTTTCTCCTTTTAACCCGGTTTTCATCGTGTTTTGGGTCTTTAACGGTTTTTAAGAATGAACCCTCCCACGATCCAAAAATTTTAAACCCGGGTTTGAATTTCCAACAGTCTCTCAGGGGAAAGTTCAATGTCGAAAAGGGGGCCCGGCCTGGACCGGTCTTGCGGTCTTCATTTCCCCCAAGGACCGTAGGACCTGGGCCTTAAGCTTGCCAAGGACCCCCCCGCATACTCGCAACCCTCATGAATTATATAATCGAAAGCTCCATAGCGGGGGCCTTGTGTTTTACAAAAAAAAATCAAATCATAAGCTGGTTTAGCCTCACTGTACTGATAATATTAGCGCAGTAAAAAAAATCAAAAACAACCAAAATATTTATCAAAAAAAATATAATGGTGGCCTGTGACAACGAAAACAGATGTGTCATATATTCATAGAAACCTTACCTCAGACACTGTCGTTTGGCTTCAAAGCGCAGATGATAAAGCTGGACAAACAGGTGTCACTTGCACAGGTGGGAGTGCAGGTCTACGACCTTTCCCCCTTCATCAAAAATGAAGCCCTGAGACGACTCATTTGTTCGTCATCTGAAAATGGAGAATTAAAATGTTCAACTTATTTGAGATGTGATAATAATAATAAATAGTTTCTATACACCGCCTTTAAACCCCCGTATTTCAACAAGCTCAACGCGCTAAATGATTACTCATTACCATCAACACTATCTATCAAAACTCAACTGTCAAATTCAAATAGGCAGGATTCAGAATTTAATATAAATCTAAAACTGATATTATAACCAAGCAACCATCACAAAGTCAATCCCATAGCATCCAAGTAAAAAAAGCCTTTCTACCAAGTAGTCTATACAGTAAAAGGTTAAAAGTTAAATTTAAACTGGAGTTTGAGTCACTATAGTATAATAGTAATAGTTCCATCAATCGTGGCATGGGTGAAACTGGATCTTAAAAAAACGATTGAAAAACAAAACAAGTTAGATACTACTCATTGATGACACCTGATGAAGAATGGAGCCGTCCTGTTAAGATTATTATAAGATCAAACAATGTGCACCAGATTTCGTCCCAATTGTCAATAATTTCTTAATGAATGAGCTTGACTTAATTAATCTAAATTTTCAGAAAATTGAGAAAACAACTAGACTCTGACGTCGATAGTGTGATACTTTCCATTTCCTAGTACTAGTAGGACTCACAATCACAAGCACAAGTCTAGCAGTCAGGACGGACACTGACACGACCAGTTTCTATTATTTTATTTTTCATCTAGAAGTATCAGTGATAATGATGACACGTTCATTCTTAGCGATCGGTGGGCTCCGATAATAATAATAATAATAATAATAATAATAATAATAATAATAATAATAATAATCATCATCATGATAATTATTTTTAATAATAATAATAATAATAATAATAATAATAATAATAATAATAATAATAATAATAATAATAATAATAGCCTTCATGAATGAACACGAATACAAACATTATCCATTAATTCAGAAAAGTGAGTGGAGCAAACAGTAGTATCATGATAAGATTAAGACAAGATAGAGAAAATCTCCGATCTACTCAAACACCGATCATAATAAAATAAAAAACAATAAGATTTACTTACCACATAATTCAAGTAAGTCCATGTCCATAATTGAAACACTTTTGACTATTCTAGATGGCTGTTTGGAAACGTTTGTCACTCCTTACAATTCGGTCTCGGTCACCGGCAGTGTATCAACTCACGCGTCGGACGGTAGGAGAGAAAGAAAGAGAAAGCGGAAACAAAGGCTTTGCTTTTAAAGATGGCGCTATGTGTTGAATCAAGCCGCATGCTGGAATTTTTGATATTATAGCCTTCAAATGCTGCAGATTTTTATGGTGTAATTTTTTTCGCCGTTTATTAACCGTTAAGAGAGTCAAATTTTCAGTCAAAAATAGGGCAAATTCAGTTAAATTTTAATAATATTTTTTGGTGTGTTTTATAAACGAAAAAATTACACCACACGAAAGGGCATTAAAAGGAGATTCTCCCACACTTGATTTCACAGCTGTTGGTCCGTTCAGCTTTTAGCGCGAGCAGATCTTGTGACGAGACCGAATTTCGGTCCGATCGGTACGCAGTTTTCACAGCGAAAATTTGCAATCGGATCTCTTTATGAGGGCGTTTTTGAATAGCTGTTTTAAAAAGTTCCACATAGCTTGAATAGTTGAAATATTTAGCTCATCTTGTAGAGCAGATATTGAAATATAATATTATCCTTTTTTTTATTTTAAATTAAAGTTTAATTCAAGAAGAGAGAAAGACAGATATTAACACACCCACTTTTTTTGATCGATCCGGCAAATTCGCCTGCCACACAGCGGTAGTTTGGGATACCTAGTAAAAACCCTTAAAAACAAAAACAAAAACAAGTTATCTCACGTCCTTTTAATGTGTAATTCTAGGATGTTTTTACTTTCAAATTTCTTCCTCTTTACTTGCGTTGATATGACCTAAATGTGTTGTTAGCGCTGTAAAATCCTTTTAAAAAATAAAAAATAAATAAACTGTTACATCTATGAATTGTTTGACCCTTTTCCTACTACTATACTTTACACTACCCAAAAAAATGAATTATTGTCACAGCAAATGCATTGAGACTGAGACAGAGACAGATGGTAGAAGTTTTTTGTTTTATTGTGAGCTGAAATCACATTCTATGCATCAAAATGACAATGGCAATGGTATTAACAAGAAATCCAACAGAGAGACCTTTGACCTTGTATCATAATCATAAAACAAACGAGTAAAAGAAATAAAGCAATTTTCATCTGCCTTTTTCTTTAACCTCTTAATTCTAGACTGAATTTCTTACAATTAACATTTCTCACATTACAGTGGAGTCCACTTCAGATAAACTCCTTGGAAGCAGATGAAAAACCAAGGTTTAGTATATTACTTTTCAAGGGAAACAACCTTTCAATTCAAAATGAAAGATGAGTAAAAGTCCAGTAGCCCCCCTGTACTTTTGAAATGCGCAGAAGTACTGTTGACAAAAGGGGGATCCTGTTTTTTTTTTAGGGTTTTACTTTTACGGCGCTTGCAACACAATTAGGTCACATCAGCGCAGGTAAAAAAAGGAAAAGAAAAATGGGATAAAAAAAAAAGTTTCTAGAATTTTAATTGAAGTACCCAAGAAAAATTTAAGACAAAGGGGAATTATTTCAAGTGGGAAACAGTTTGTAGTTTTCCAAGAGCACACTATAAAAGCACTTAGTTTGAGTCCCCCTAAATCTCTCATCCTGACCAAGCACAGGTCCCACTAAGATGAACACACTAAAAAGGGTTTCCCAAATCGTTTATTTTAAAACGAAATAATACAGTGCATAACAGAGAAATGATTTACAAAAAAAAAAATATCATCTCCCAAAACTCAAACTATACATTTGACGGGTTTTCACTCCCAGCTAGGGTATTGGCCAGGGGCCAGGACAAAAACCAAGTAATCTATTCCAAGACAAGGTATGTTGTTTTGTTCTTAAGGGTTTTATAGCGCTATTTGCAACACATTAAGGTCATATCGCGCCTTTTTAAAAAGGAAGAAAATGGAACAGTGAAAAGTTCTAGAATTAACAATTAAAGCAACCAAGAAAATGTAAGGAAAAAGGGGAAAATTGGTTCAAATAGGAAAAGACGAAGATTCCAAGAGCACACTATCAAAGTATTAGTTTGAGATCACTAAAAGTCTCATCCAGACACAAGACATTTTCCCCACTTATAGGAATACTCAATGTATACAAATCTATATAATATGTAAACAAACATAAAACATGCTAACAGAGGGATGTTTACAAGGAAATAAACATATTTCCAAAACTATCTATACATTTGACTGTTTCAATCTCAGACAGGGTAACAGGCCAGGGCCCTGGCCCAAAACCAAGTAATTCTCATCCAAAACAATGACAGAAAGCATGTTGGAAAACATCTATAGGGGGATAGAAGACATAGTAAGTGCCTCCTGCCTACAAGGGGGAAACCCCCACCCAGACAAAGCATGTTGGAAAACAGATACAGGGGATAGAAGACAAAGTATGTCCCCTCCCTGCTACAATGGGGAACCCCACCCAGAAAAAAGCATGTTGGAAAACAGATACAGGGGATAGGAGACACAGTAAGTGCCCCCAGGAGGTCGGGAAACCCCAACCAGACGTCCACCTGTCTTGTGATTGAAATTAAAGCTTCTATATTATAAAAATTATTGTTATTTATCTCTTGGTGAAAAAAAAAAAATGGAAAGTGGCCCACGTGCTTGAAAACATTTTAGGTCATTTCAGCACCAGTTAAAAGCAGGATGATAGATGATGTTGTAGAACTGAAGGTTAAAACATAAAAAGAAGATGAATAGAGAGCGGTGTGGGCTGCCTGAAGCTGAGAAAAGTGAAAATACTAATGAAAGAGTGAAAATGGAGAGGCTTCGAATGCGAAAAATACAGACGATGGACGTTTTGGGACGAAGGGTTTGTACTGAAAGTCTGTTGTCTGTGATTTTTTAAATTGTTTTTTGAAGAAGGGTTTTTTAGGCCAAAACGTTCCCTGTGTGGAATTTTGTTCTTTTTTTTTTTTAACTGTTATATTAATTTTTTGTTTATTACTTTTTATAGGCCCAGCTTCGTATCACTTTGATCAGGTACAATCAAAAACTTCCCGCTATATAGGAGAACCCAAAAGTTTACAAGTACAATAATATATTCAAAATAAAGACTATATAGAACATAAAAAATGGGATGATTTACCCAAAAAAAAATAAAAACTTCTCCAAAAAGGAACCATACATTTAACTGCTTCCCTCTAGCTAATGATCCCCGCCAGGTCCAGGGGAAAAAAAACAAACAATTTTCAAACCAAAAAAAAATCACAGAGAGCAACATGGAAAGAGAAAACAGATAAAAGGAGGGTAAAAGACAGAAAAAAGTGACCTCCTGACCTCCCCCCCCCCCCCCCCCCCCCCCCCACCATGGGAGGTCAAAGATCCCCCCATATCTAAATGATTGCACATTAAAGTTGGCTCATGGAAATCACGGGAAATTGAAGGTTAAGAATTTTTACAATGAAATTCAAAAGAGTTTTTTTTTCTCCAATTTAAAACATTAAAAATGTTTGTCTTGCTGAGGGAAAACCCCGGAAAGATGATATTGAGTTATGTATCAGTGGTGTAGAACACATCTTTCTGATCATTTACCACTTTAAATTTTTCTTTCCATGTCTATTAGAATCCAAGTTATACATTTTTTTTCAGAATAAAAATTTATTGCTATTGGGAAACACTTTATCTTCAAATTTGGCGCATATCCCAAATCGAAGCTTGCCGCATTTCCTAGGTTTTTCTCAGCCAGCCTCACAAATAATAATTATAAAACTGGCTGAAATAACAATTGTAAATATCACAATATAGCATTTCAAGAACCAACCCTCCCTCCCCCAAAATAAAAAAAGGACATAACATGATTTTATGATTTTTATAATCTTCTTTTAGTAAGGACATTTTTTTAAATCACTAAAAAACAAACCCCCAAAAAACAGGAAAAACTCAGGGAGGAAAACAGGAATTGGTATCTCTGGAGTTCCGTACAAATGGGAGATCTTCAGATGATTTTTTGGTACAAACTCATCTAAAAAGAAGATTTTACATAAAAGAAAGAAAAAATAAATCTACACTCACTTAAAAATCATACACTTATATCGTACACAATCCACCGTCTCCTTACAAACCTGCTAGGGGTTTGGGCAAAAAAACTAGTACCGTTCATTCAGATAGAATATTTATAGGAATTTTTTCAGAAAGGGGATTTTGTTAGTTTGTTTTTTAAAGGGTTTTTTTCGGCGCTTGCAAAAACATTTAGGTTTTCAGCGCCAGTAAAAAAAAGAAAATGGGATAGTAAAATTCAATTAGAAAATTCAATTAAAGCACCAAGAAAAAGTAGACAAAGGGGAATGAGAAACAAATAGGGGGAGATGTA
>NW_027624692.1:0-7901 GCF_034508935.2 Berghia stephanieae | reverse complement strand
ATTTGGAGATGTTGCGGTAAAAAATAGGATGTGGCCGGACATCAGGTAAATGGGGCTGGGGGCCCTGCCTCTCATCCATCGACACGGGGATAGTCGGGAAATTCTTCACAGCAATTTTTGGGATGTATCCCCTGAAAAAAGGATAAGAAAAAAGGAGAGCTTGTATCAATGTCCTAATTTGTTTCAGCAAGTGTCATAAAGACAGTGAACAGGATTGAACTGTGGGCTATGTTTTCTAGTGGTATACACTGTTTTCGGATTAGAAGGGTCTTGGGTTTAGCCTGCTCGGCCTTTGTGGAGCCCTTTTTGGAAAGGGCTCTTTATCCCCTTCTCTCACCGTACTCAGGTGAAAAATGGTCCCGGGCCCGTTCCACGTTATTTTTGTTAAAAAAAAAAAATGTTTTTTATGCCTCACAGACCCCCAGCTTGTTCAATATTTTACGTTTTGCGGGGGTCAGGGACCCTTTGTAAGCGCTTTGACTGTTTAGTGGATATTGCCTTATAAAATTCAATTTTTTTTTAACTTTTAAAAAAATTTAATCATGTGAATTGGGAAGATTTAAAAGTTTCATGATTGCAATTTAATTAATTATTAAGTCACTTTACTGTAATAAAAAAAAACCAAAAATTTGAATAGTTGCAGAAAAATAAACTGGTCTTTTTAAAAAAAAAGATCCAATTTAGAAAATTTAAAAATTTTTTGAAGCTTAAGAACAAAACTTTCTTCTTACCCCTAAAGAGGCTTTTATTTTGAATCAAAATTTTTTAAACGTTAGTTTAATACTCCATTTCAAGCACAGTTAAAGGACCTTAAAAAATAAAATATTAATAATAAAATAATAAAAATAATAATAATAAAAAAAAAATAATAATAATAATAAAAAATAATAATAAAATAAAAATAATAATCATAATATAAAAAATATAATAAAAAATAAAAAATTATAATAAAAAAGTTTGAACAGAAAGATAAAAAAGTTAGCCAAATAACTGGGGTGGTTAAAGTATGTTAATGTAAAGAAATAAATGTGTAAATTAATTTGTATGTTGAGTATTTTAAAATTCGTGAAAATAGTTAAGATCAGTGACAAAACTTTAAAATTGAAAAATATGAAGTGTTTTTAAAAATGTGGTTGTGGTTGTATGATGTTTGATGATGATTTGTTTTTCTGGAAAAATTAAAATACAATCAACTAAAAATTAGAGAATTTTGGGTAAAACACGGAATTTCCCAATAAAAAGGTCAAGTTGGGGGGTTTGATAAAAATTGAGATGATTGGTCCATTTACATAATACTATTGAGAAAGAGAACTTCCCCCGATCTCACCCCCTGAAAGTTTTTTTTTTGTTATACAATGGGTGAAAGAAAAAAAAAACCCCAACAGTGCTTAATTCATAATGAAATATGAAACAAACCATTCAACGTTTAAAAAATTTCTATCAACTACTCGCTATAAAACATTTTAAAAAAAAAAAATTCAAACAGCTTTTTTTTAATCAATCTATCAATTTGTTTCCTTTTAGACAGCATTAAACTGTTTTTATTAATATTAATACAAAAGTTAGCCCCGCACGACAAGCAACCCTTTAAATAAAATCACAACACAGTACAGGAAAAATCCCCTTCCCGCCCCTGTTTTTTAAAAAATGAAAACAATTTTCCCAATCTTTTTAGATGCTAAGTCTCAAACCCCGACACCCTTCCCACCACCTAATTCCAAACATCTGCATCTCAAAATTTTTATTTTAAAGCCCAAAAAAACTGCTGAAGACTTGAAATTTTTTTTTTGTTTTTTTTTACACAATAGCACAAGATCTATAGCAAGAAATCAACGGTTGTGTTTGGATTGAAAATTGGCAAGACCTAAAACCCAAAGGTATACACCCCTCCCCCCATTTTATCCTCAAAACACCAACATCCATTCAACTTTCCCAAATAAATAGCAAGAAAATAAAACCATTTCGGATATTCACCCCTCTCACATCATTTATCCTTCAAATCATACGGATCCTTAACTTCCTAGGTAAATAAGCAAGAACCAAAGCAAATATCTTCATCTATCCACCCTCTTCATTCCTCAACATCCCTCTCATTCAACTTTCCCAAATAAAAAGCAAGAGCATAAATCATTCAACTATCCCCCATTTACAAATTCATCCGTCAAACTTAATGCATAAAAACAACTCTTCCCTGAGGCAGACACTTAGAGGAAAGAACAGACAGTTTTAATTTTCGATGTCGTCTTTGATAAAACAATGGGTTCATGTCAAAATGAAGCTTGGGGGAAAAGCAGTATCGAATTTTAAAGTTCAAAATCTATATATAAAATAGCAAAATGACATTTGAAAAAAAAAAAAGAAACAAAAAAAGGGAAAAGAATTTTTTTACATTAAATTTTCTAGTCTTTTAAAATTTAAACATAAAAAAAAGTTTAAAATGGGGGAAAAAATTGAAAAAAGCTGATGGGCGTCAAACATAACATGATCAATGATTATAAAAAAGTTTGAATAAGAATAAATATTAAGCTTTAACCAAACAAAAAAAACCGAGCTTAGCTTTGTTGTAGAGAATGAAGCAAGATCAAAATTTATAGATATAGTATACCTTTTTTAAGCCTGGGTAATCCTTTCAGAGGAAGGAGAACGCTGTGATCCCCCAAGTAATTCTTGATGTCCAAGACTTCCAGGACACCAAAAAATGCCCGCTGGTCGAAGAGAGAGGGAGACATGAAAAAATGTCATTTTTTTTTAATTAACCTTTCAGAGGCCCCAAAAAAAAAAAACGTCGAAGAGAGGGAGGGGAGACATGAACCCAATCTGTCATTTCTTTTATTTTTTGGGAATCCCCAAAAACACTGTCACAGGGTTTATATCATACAGTTTAAATAAACATATAAAACGAAAAAAGGGGAGAAAGAAAAAAGTGCCCACAAAACAAAAAAAAAAAAATAGCTTGCCCCGAACAGAAATTTAACCTTAGATTTGATTGATCAAAACAGGTACTTGAAGGTAATCAGAGGGTTTTAGGTTCTGAGCAATCACCCGTATGTTTTCCCAAATGATTTCCCTGCAAAGAGACGTGAGAGAATTACGTGTTGTAGGGAAGGAAGGGATCCCTTTCATTTTGTTGTAAGACAATTTAAACACGGCGACGTCCATCGATTCTGTTGAAAAAAGTAAATAAATAAATAAAATTTTGGAAATTTGTTTAACATTTCCATTTTCACTTTCTGATGAGGAAATTGAGGAAGGAAAAGTTTAACCTTGTAGTAAATTTTCCCCTATACATAAAATACAAAAAAAAAAGTCAAAATTATTTCCGGGTTGGTTTTTAAAAGTCGAAGAAACAACGAGAAAATTGGATGCTTTCAAATAAATTGGCAACCAGAGTTTTAAAAACTTTTTTCCCTTTTTCTCTCACAAAAAAAAAAACCCCACAAAGTTTTATTAGAAAAATGTCAAAGTTCCATTTAAAAACCAGAAAAATCTTATAAAATGAATGATTTTTAAAAAAAAGAGGTCAAATTTTAAAAAAAAAAAAAATGTCAAAAAAACTTTTTAAAAACCCTTTCAAAATTTAAAAAAAGCGACCAATTATAAATCTAGTGATGAAAAAAAAAAAAGAGGAAAATAATTCAATGCTGTCCAACTCAAAATAAGGGAAAAATTTTCAGCCCTTTTTAAATGTATCTGTAAAACAACAAAAAAAAAAACCAAAAATAATTTGATGGTTTCTCAAATTTGTTTTTTTTCACTGAATTGGAAACAAAACAAACCTTAAAAAATTGTCTGTGTCATCAATTGATTGTGCTCGATCCAATCTTTCAAGATGTGACCCAAACCCTGTGGGAAAGGGAAAAAGAACATTATAGAGAAAAAAAAAAACACCTTGGAAAAATAAAGAAAAAATAAAAACAAACAGGCCAAAAAACAAATCCGAGAAAATTTTCATAATTAAAAACAGCCTAATGGAAATAAAAATCTTAGTTTTTATTGTTTCAAGGATGACAAATCTTACAAACCCATAAAAACTGAATAGCTTTATTTCGGGGTTGGGTTTTTTTTTTTTTCCTTTTTATATGATTTTTATGGTCCTTAATCTTAAGGATCAAACAATTGTCAATTTTTATAAGACTCTATTGAATAAAAAAATTTAAAAAAATTTTTTTTATGTTTTTTTTAGTCCTTAAACGGCCCCCACGTGAATGAGTTTACCCCCTTTTTACTGTCCCCTTAAACAGTTCGCATTCCCATCTCTTTAAATTTGGGTTGTAGCTATACCAAATCAATTATTACTGGGGGGTCAAGAGGTCAAATAAAAACCTCATTAAATTTCAATCAAAAGTCAATCCCTTTTTAAAAACTGAATTGGGCTTTATCAACTGAGCCAGCGGGCGTTTTATTGTTGAAGGGAAAACGAAAAAATCTGGCTCCGTTGTTGGGCCCTTTAATAGATTTAAATTTATTTACCCAAATTTTATTTGATTCAATCTATATTAGTAATGGGTACTCAACTTTTGGGGCTCGGGAAAACTGGTAAAAAAAGAGTTTTTGCAATAGATACTGCCCCTTTCTAAAGGGGGCAACGAACTGCTAGCATGTTCCATGCTATAAAAACGGAACCAAGTTTCAGTTGTATATAGATATTCAAATTTATTTTTCAAATTTTACTTTGATTCAATTATAATTAGTAAGGTAATAACAATGTTTTAATAACCCCAAACAACAAAAATTTTTTTTGGTATAATTTTCAACAGGCTAAGGAATAAGATTAACCCCCCAAAAAAAAAAAGAGAAAACAATATGGATTCAACCCGACAGAGGGGGCAAAAGGGAAGCAAAATCCCTCTCCGTGTTTTTTAAGGAAAAAAGTTTTAAGGTTCAACCCCCCCTAAACCCCTTGTTTTGTGACTACAAAAAAGTTTAAAAGTACGCCCCGAAGAAATACTAAAAAAAAAACGCACTCCATTGGGGCTGATGAAAAAGAAAAAACCCCAGATCTGAAAATTATAAAACCCCCAGGATCAAACAAAATCGGGGAAAAAATTACAGGAAAAAATTCCCTTCCATTAAGAAAGGAGTCCCTCAAGGGTGGTTCCTCCCCAGGTCTGTTTAACTTACCAAAAAAAAAAAATCATGAGGGGCATAAATAAAAATGGAGGGAATAAAAAGTGGGAGGTCACAACTAAATAAAATAAGTCGCAGCGTACGTACTCATTGCACATCGAAATCCCAAATTCAAAAAATTGTTGACAAAAATGGGAGTAGATAGTGGGAAACCAAGGGAAGGAAAATGAATTCACCAAAAGGAATGCAGGTAATACAGAAAAAAAACCCCCGGGGAAAAAAAACAAAGCCCGCAATTAACGATTTACGGGAGAACTTTTCCCAAGTAGAAGTTTAAATACCCAGGTTCAAAAAGGTGACAACGATGGGGAAGATTTAACCGAGACATACGAGCAAGAATAAAAAAAGCCAAAAGGCCTTCAGGGCCTGGGAAACATTTGAAAAACAAAACAGATGGTTGGGGGTTAGATTCCGGTCTTTAGTGCTTCGTGTGGCCAATTTGTTATCGGGTGCGAAAGCTGGATCAAATGCAAAACCAAAAGAAAATTTACTTTTGAAAGTGGGTTGAGAAGGGCAGAAATTCGTATAAGCCACAAAACAAAAAAAGTGCTAAAAAAAAACATACAACAAAGGGAAAAATAATGCCCCAAAAAGTGGATCGAAACTATCCTTTTTCGGAACATGTAAGGAAAGATAAAAGAAAACCTGCAAGTTGTGGAAAAATAGGTAAACGGCCCCGGGGGAGACAAAGAAAAAACTCAAGACCCAAAGAAGGGCTTCACCAGCCTAACAATCCAAGAGCTGTTTGAAAAAGGGAAGAGACAGGGAGGAAGGGAGAATAATTTAACGTTCCGAACCTGGGCCAGGCATGGGGAAACCCGAAGAAGAGAAGAATCAAATAATTTAGGGGTTGATAGCTCAGTTGTTACAGCACTCATTCCTGATAGGGGCTGAATTGATTTGGGTGAAGTCAAGATTTTTTTGCCCTGCAGTGATTTGGGAATCGGTAAGTTAGATCTGGTGAAAGTAATTTGCAATAGATGTTCTATCCAAAGGGTAACAGCAACTGCCCTTTATTTTTCCGTTTCATGCTAAATAAATGGGGAACTCCGGTAATGGATCTAAAAAAAGAAAAAGACAAACAAACAGACGACATTAAAAACAACCACTAAAGCAGGCGACTGGTTGATAGACATACCAACGAGTCATCCCAAAAGGAATCTCATTGATACGAGAGATTTTAAAATTGGTTTAGCCCCAATTAAAGGAACACTTCGATCACCACCACAGCTTTCCCAGGGCCCCGAAATGAAAAAGGTAAGTGAAAAGCGAAGATTTATTTTTGTTTAACAATCAAATCAAAATATGGTACTCTAGTTTATTCGGTAGGGGGAAAGGTGGAGAAAGAGAGAGGAGAGAGGGAGAAAAGAGAAGAGAGAAAGAGAGAGGGGAGAGATGAGAGAGAAAGAGAGGAGGGGAGAGAGAAAGAGAGAGAGAGAGAGAGAGGAGAAAAGGGCCCGTCCCACTTTGGGCAAAAGTTAACGAGAACTATTTCAGATTGTTTTTTAAAAACAAACTGAGACCCGTGATTAAAAAAAAAAAAAAAAAATCTTTGCTTGAACAAGAAGTCATGACGATGCACTGTTCCAAAAAAATTGTGATCGAGAATCTCAAGGCTACGGGATATTGTTTGAAAAAACCCGTCCTTTTGAACCCCGACTTGCCCTGAATGGCCCTTCCATATTTCCCTGCGGGGTATTGGTTATGGAACCTCCTTTCGGACGGAAAGGTCCGGGTTTGGTCGTGGGCGCATAGTTGAATCCATGGAAAAGGTCTTTTTCTCAGTTCAGTGTAAAATGGTCCCTGGTCGTCGATAACAGCGTTGTTCAGCAAAAAAAATTTTAAAATCCCTTAAGGGGGGCAATTTAGTGTTATTGCAATTTATAAAATCAAATTTTTTTCCCAGGGGGAAAGAAATCTTGAGGTCAAGATTGAAAAAAGGAGGGAGAGGAAAGCAACATGGGCCCTTTGGGAAAAAAGCCCGTCTTCACCACTTTTACCTTTTTGGGACCAAAATGGGAACTTAACAGTTCTTAGTTGGATAGGGAGTGAAAAACATTTATTTTTTCCAAATACAAGTTATTCATAGTACGGAAAACAGGGGGAATCAAATTTTTAATATACCCATACAAACAACAACAATAATAAACAATAAAATAATAAAAATAATAAAAATAATAATAATAAAAAAATAATAATAAAAATAAAATTATAATAATAATAATAATAATAATAATAATAAACTAATTAAAATAATAAATAATAAAATTTAAAAAAATAATAATAAAATAAAAATAATAATAAAATAAATAAATAATAATAATAAAATAGTACTAATAATCACAAAGCAAAAACATAAAAAAGAGATACATTTTGTCATTTGGCTCTCTCTCTCTTTCTCTCTGTCTCTCTCTCTCTTCCCTCACACAAACCCCACACAACACACACCACATGACAAAAATAAAACTACAAAACACATCTAGCAAGAGTCCTCACCCGAATTTTAGACAGAGCGGACAAAGGGCAAGACGCAAAGCCCTCGGTTTTTCTGAGACCCCAATTAGATGTACTGGTACTTTAGGATCTCCCAAAACCTCAGGTTCCAAACTACGAACTTATATGGAAAAACTCAGGTCTGGTGTTGTGGATTATTGGCAACGATTTATGGCATTAAAGGGAAAAAATTGAGCATGTTTAAAAAAAAAGAAATAATCCAACAGAAAAGTTTTAATAGAAATAATATAAAAGAAAATTTGCTTTTTATCAACCCAAAG
>NW_027624691.1:2500-7890 GCF_034508935.2 Berghia stephanieae | reverse complement strand
AAAACAAAGGTTGAACAAAGTGAAAACGGGTGAAATTTAGTGAAGGGGAAATGTAACAATTTTTTGACCCTTAGGGCAGATGTCAAGCATCATTTATAGTGGAAACGGTCCTATCACGTCGGGAAAGTTGGTATTAGTGGCACGCGACTTGTCACAGATGTTGAAACGTATGTCAGGATGGATTTGTGGTCATTTTGTCTAAGCCAATGTCATAGCAATGACCGATGCTATAGTGACGGACCTCCGTGCGAAGGCAATAATTGTTGTGTGCAATAGACAATGGGTTATGTTCAAGGTCTATGTTTTATGATTTGAATGAGTGTACTAAGTGTTAATCCTTTACATGCATTAGCTCATAGCGGCTAGTGGATCTTTTTTTAACCGGCTAATCTGTTCAATAAGCGGAAATCTGTATCTGGGTCTCTTTAGATCTAGCGAAAGTGAGGGCTTTGAGCACATTCGTAGATAAAGGCCTATATGAATGCTCTATTTATTTATTTATTTATTTTTGTCCTTTTACTTTATCACATTATGTTGTTTGTATGTTTTTGCCGCACAAACAGTGACATTTTAAGTCTGTTTGAGAAATGGGAATCTAATCTCTTTCTTCTTTCTTGCATTTGTTAGATCTTTATCAAATTCGGAAAAAGTAACATCTCACAAATCTACAGGCATCGAAAACCCTTCAAGAGGATGATGAGACATTATCGTATGGGTATTCAATTTAATTTTGTGGCGCTGAATATCGTCGAAATTGCCTTTCATGTTACGCAAACCCCGCTTTAAGTTCTTTAACTATCTGTTTCATTCATAGTTCTAAAGGATAATTTGTATTGCTGAGAATGATTACTATTAGTTTACTGTTTAAAAATCACGTTAGTCGTGTATTTGTAACTTTAAATTACTTTATAAAATTCTTACTATGTATTTAGCTAACTTAGCGCTCTCAACAAAGTAAGAAATTAAAAACGAAAAACGATGACACAGAATTGCCATTTCGAGATTTGTATTGTGATTCAATTCACGCTATGTCTCGCATAATTATTTGAGTGCCATCGCGTGGATTTACAGGGTCTCAGTCATTGTCACTGATGTTTTTCTATCGCTTCTTTCCTTAGACTGTCGTATAAAAAGAACCTAAAGTATTCAGTCCTTTTCCGTCTCTCCTCAGTTAGAGGATGACCCTTAACTTTCACTTTAATATTCTTCACTTCTCTTTGAATGTTTCACATGGGTGCAGATGACTAAACCGTTTGCCTCGTTTCTATTTGTATCAAATAACATGTGAACCCTCCTCAATGATCTGTTGGTTAAAGCTCTTTTGTTAACTTTTCGCTCCTTCCCACCTAATTAAAACATAGTTTTGGCTTGCTCTTGAGAGCTGTCTGTACGCCTAAAATACTTGCTCTGCAAACTCGAAAAAAGTCAATACTAAAGGACTCAATTTGCCAGTCTTTGTTCCTTTTTTGCTCCCAGCCTCTTTATCTCATTAAAAACAACTAGAAAAAATAGAAGCCCTGTAAATGATAAAGGTCAGTTTTAAAGCTACTAATTATCGGGCGGTATTCTGTGCAATGAGAGTGTGTTACTATGGTGATAGTTATTTTAAACTATGCTATACCTCGTGTCGTGCATGACATAATTAGTCAAAAGGTGAAAATTTTGGATTTGCATATTTTTTTATTTTTGCATTTGCTGAGAGAATATGTTCACCAGAGCATTTTAATCTTTATTTGAAGTGATTTTTCATGAAGTTATGGTCAGATATATGGGAAAGGTATCGGCAACTTTTCTCAAATTTCATACTTTTTCAACTTGAATAGCTGTAAAAAATATTTAGAAGTGAAATTAATCTTTGATATTTCCTGAAGATGTACAAAAAGGGTTGATTTAATCATTATGATAAAAACTCATTTTTGATTTTTTTTTTAATTAACCTTCTAACTAAACTTGGCAATATCTCAGTTCAAACCTTTTCCACAATCCGACTGATTATATCATTCACTGTAATATTATGTGTGTTTTATGAACAGTTTATGAATTACGACCATGTTTTGTCTTGTAGTGACGTTACGCATGCCCATTGATGGATGGATGAATGCATTACAATACCCTGGTCTCGGAGTGTAAAGGATTTTTTTCATATTAAAAAAAATAATAAGTATGAATATTTACATAGGGCATTTCCCCGGAATAACAATGCTCAATGTTCTTCGCAATGTTTATTTATTCCCCAACCGGCCACATATGAACCATATTTCCAACTCATGCGATAACAGTCGCCTGTTTGATGTCCTTTTTGTACTAAACACTCTTACAACATCAGTCTAACCTGTAGACAGCACTCGTTGACACATGAGGTAAGTAAAGTGTGTGAAGTGCCTTCTCAATGACACAACATCTGGACCAGAATTTTTTCACGATCACCGTCACCACTCTTCCATCGATCACGCTTAAATTTGCTTGACTTTTGTGACAAGACGAGCGAGACACCGTCTGCTTAGCCACCAAGTGTCACTCACATAATATATAAATATTGAAAGTCAATTTTGAAATGATTTACCCTCAGATTCTTTATGAAAACATTTGGGGAAACTTATTCTCAATTCCAAAGTTGTCAGTTGCATAATGTGAAATGTAACGTACATTTATTGAAAGCGATTTTATGTGGGATGAATTAGGTGCCAGAATTAAATATATCGCCACAAAAATGAAAATAAGTAACCTTTAGAGCGATTCGCCCCATGAACCTGCAGTTTATCCCGGTTTCTATAGCGTTAAACGATCAATAGCAATTGTTTGCTACCTTTGGATAGGACGCTAGTCTATCGCAAAGTACTTTCCGCCTGATCAGACAGACCAGCTACCCAATCACGACTGGGTGGACCGCGAGGGGGGGGGGTCAGATAAAATCGAGATTGATCTTCGTCCCTTTGCATGTGAATCGAGTGCTCTACCAACTGAGCTATTGAGACCCCCCCCCTCACACACAACACACACACACACACACACAAACACACTGGAGGTACCCCCTGGGGCTCTAATTGGCGTTTTTTTCCCAAAAAACCCCCCACAGCTACCATGAAAGCGATGATAATGGGGCGATGGGATGAGCTCAAAAATCGAGACTTGTGTTTAACTAGTTAAAATACCGTACTCTGCGGAAAAAAAAACTCGTATGTAAAAAGTTGGCCGGGAAATTTAAATTCTTCAAATACTGATCGATTGAAATGACCCTCATGGTTTTGGCAAAAACCCTCTAAAACTTGGAATTTTGCGAATTTCAATCGATCGATATTTGAAGAATGATTTTTCGGGCCCAAAATTTTTAAATGCTAGTTTTAACTAAATAGGGCAGTTAACTGGTTAATAAAATTTATATATATATATATATATAATATATATAAATATATATATATATTATAATATATATATATATATAATAGAGAGAGAGAGAGAGAGAGAGAGAGAGAGAGAGAGAGAACATAAACATTTTGATAGAAAAACATGAAAAATAAATCAGCAAAGTGTTTGATTTAAAGAAATTAAAAAAAATAAAGTCGTATAATTGACTTAATTTTTTATTCAAAAACTTCACAATGGGCATAAAAGCATACAAATAAAAAAAGGGAGAAATGGAGAGATAGTTACAGAAAGAGAGGAGAGATAGATAGATAGATAGATAGATAGATAAAATAATAGAAATAGATAGATAGAGGAAGCGAGGAGAGAGAGAGGGAGAGAGAGAGAGAGAGAGAGGGAGAGAGAGGGGAGAGAGAGAAAAAGAGAGAGAGAGAGAGGGGAGAGAGAGAGAGAGAAAACTATTAATGGTTTGCTGGGGATGGATTTTAAATTTGGAATAATATTTTTTTTTTTGAAGATCATATTTATCTAGGTAAGCAAAGGACTGATGCGAAAATTTTTTCAAGTTTCTAATAAAAAAAATCGGATGGAAGCGACCAAATTCTTTTTAAAAATCAACTTTAATTTTTTCCCATTTGAAACTATTTGTTTCAATTAATAGAACAAACATTTTGGGTTAACTGTATTCCTCTTTAGCGATTTTAAATTTTATATAAAGAACATTTTGGACGATCACGTTGACAACGTTCAAATCTCGCTTAAAGGGTTTTTTCTTTTTTTCGTCAAATGTGTGTATGAAACAGAGCCATACAAAGCAGAGAGAAAAATATCAAGTATATTTCTTCTGGTGGCAGCACGTCTGATCGGTAATTAGGAGGTTTGAGGTTCGATACCCACGTTAGTTCTTTTTTTTAAAATATATATATTTTTCCTATATCATAGACATCTTTCATTCCACTTTTCCGTACTGTTCTATACTCAACATTTTGTAAATGGTTCAATAATAAAGTGTTCTTTTATAGCGAAGCCGAAGCCTCAAAGCGCTTAGCTGCTCAAACTGATAAAAACAACCGATTCCAATATTTCTATAATTTTATTAATGCAACATTAGCATTTGACATTTTATCCCAATAATTAAAGGTAAAATTACAATTTATTGATTATCTAATGGAAGTGAGATAAACCGATACAAAGAGGAAAAAAAAAGATAAATTACTGAGGACGAGCGACGCATGCGCACAACCAACATGACGTTCTCTCTCTAATACCTTTCCGCCGGTGACGTCACAGACTATGGGTGAGTCCAATCAAGGACGCTACTCCTCCGCTAATCTCATTCCTATTAATGAATTGTTCTGATAAATTCTATGATGAAATTGAAACTTTGTATAAACATATCACAATTTTTAAGGATTATAAATCATTTAAATTGACATACCCTGTTGAATAATCAAATGGACTAGACCTCTATGCAATTTATTTGTTTCATGAAAAAAAAAAGATATTTAAATGTTGATGTACAAATAGACAATAATATATCGCACATAAAAAAAACAACATCAAAACGGATTGTCTACAAATGCAATAAAGAAGGAAGAAATTCAGAACAAATTTTTACTACAAATGGACCTTATGATATAAATATTTAAGATAATGTCAAGATAAAAAGCAGTAGTAAAGTGACAGGCGATGGGCAATCCTTATTATTAAGTAAATTTTAAGATGTAAAGCGACCGTATTTTTCAATACGAATTTTAATTTAAAGAGTGACACAGAATTTGATATCTTCTTTTTAATTAACATCATAATATTAAAAATGGTAGCTCTCAATATTGTCATAACCATCATCCCCATCATCATCATCATCATCATCATCATCATCATCATCATCATCATCATCATTATCATCATCATCATCATCATCATCATCATCATCATCATCATCATTGCCATCTTACTCTTCCTCGTCGTGCCCAACACCACCTCCACCACTACAATAGTCGAAATCACCATCATCATCATCAGCA
>NW_027624690.1:0-7888 GCF_034508935.2 Berghia stephanieae | reverse complement strand
GTTTCAATTAGGGAATAAATTAAAATTGAGTTCTTTTACTTCAGGAAGTGATGTTAAATTTAATTTAAACTGATTTATCTAATAATCTGATAATTGAATTTATTCACAAGTGATACAAAATTATGGCGAAAGAAAGATCTCTCTTTTGTTTGCAGGAGTTAAGCTCTAAAAAAAATCAA
Source organism: Berghia stephanieae (assembly GCF_034508935.2). NCBI lineage: Eukaryota > Metazoa > Mollusca > Gastropoda > Nudibranchia > Aeolidiidae > Berghia > Berghia stephanieae. The sequence continues at coordinate 7,709 of NW_027624690.1, read as the reverse complement.
TGAGATAACATATTTGTCACAAACACAATTAGACGTCTATAAACACATATTTACATATCACGAATTAAAATTTTATGTAAGAGTGAGGCAGTTATTCTATAAGTTCTATGTGTAATAACCATTTAGATGGTGCCAAAAAATATAACAAAAGACAGAAAAAGAAATGTTCGAAATATTGATAGTGGTGATTTCTTAAAAAGATGCCTAACATAATGCCACATCTAACAGTATAATTTTAATTTTCAAAAATACAATATATGACTAGAGCAATATTCAAAATGTTAATGTCTAAACTAAAGAAGAAGATCAAGAAGAAAAAGAAAAGAACAAGAACAAGAACAAGAAGAAGAGAAGAAGGGGATTGAGAAGGAGAAGGGAAGAAGAAGAAGAATAAAAATGAAGATGAAGAAGAAGAAGAAGAAGAAGAAGAAAGAAAAAAAGAGAATAAGATGAGGGATGGGGAGGAGGAGAGAAGGATGGGACGAGGAAGAGATTGGAAGAATGAAAAATAAAATAAAAATAAGTAGAAGATGGAGAAGAAGGGAGGGGGAGAAGCATGGGAAGAGGAAGAGAAGGGGGAAAATGGGAAAAGGAGAATAAAAATGAAGAAGAAGAAGAAGAAGAAGAAGAATGGGATGGAGAAGGAGAAGCATAAGAAGAAGAAGGTGAAAGAGAAGCAGAAGAAGGTGAAAGAAAAGCAGAAGAAGAAGAAGAGGAAGAAGAATAAGATGAGGGAGGGGGAGGAGGAGAAGGATGGGAAGAGGAAGAGATGGGGAAGAATGTAAAAGAAGAATAAAAATAAAGAAGAAGAAGAACAAGAACAAGAAGAAGAGAAAGAAGGGGATTGAGAAGGAGAAGGAGAAGAAGAAGAATAAAAATGAAGAAGAAGAAGAAGAAGAAGAAGAAGAAGAAGAAGAAGAAGAAGAAGAAGAAGAAGAAGAAGAAGAAGAAGAAGAAGAAGAAGAAGAAGAAGAAGAAAAGAAGAAAAAGAAGAATAAGATGAGGGATGGGGAGGAGGAGAAGGATGGGAAGAGGAAGAGATGGGGAAGAATGTAAAAGAAGAATAAAAATAAAGAAGAAGAAGAAGAAGAAGAGCAGCAAGAACAAGAAGAAGAAGAAGAGGAAGAAGGGGATTGAGAAGGAGAAGGAGAAGAAGAATAAAAATAAGAAAAGAAGAAGAAGAAGAAGAAGAAGAAGAAGAAGAAGAAGAAGAAGAAGAAGAAGAAGAAGAGAGAAGAAGAAGAAGAAGAAGAAGAAAAGAAGAAGAAGAAGAAGAAGAAAAGAAGAATAAGATGAGGGATGGGGAGGAGGAGAAGGATGGGACGAGGAAGAGATGGGGAAGAATGAAAAAGAAGAATAAAAATAAAGTAGAAGATGGAGAAGAAGGGAGGAGGAGAAGCATGGGAAGAGGAAGAGAAGGGGGGGAAATGGGAAAAGGAGAATAAAAATGAAGAAGAAGAAGAATGGGATGGAGAAGGAGAAGCATAAGAAGAAGAAGAAGAAGAAGAAGAAGAAGAAGAAGGTGAAAGAGAAGCAGAAGAAGGTGAAAGAAAAGCAGAAGAAGAAGAAGAAGGAGAAGAATAAGATGAGGGAGGGGGAGGAAGAGAAGGATGGGAAGAGGAAGAGATGGGGAAGAATGCAAAGAAGAATAAAAAAAAAGAAAAAAGAAGAAAAGAAGAAGAAGAAGAAGAAGAAGAAGAAGAAGAAAAAGAAAAAAAAAAGAAGAAGAACAACAACAACAACAACAACAAGAATAAGATGAGGGAGGGGGAGGTGGAGAAGGATGGGAAGAGGAAGAGATGGGGAAGAATGTAAAAGAAGAATAAAAACAAAGAAGAAGAAGAAGAAGAAGAAGAAGAAGAAGAAGAAGAAGAAGAAGAAGAAGAAGAAGAAGAAGAAGAAGAGGAAGAAGAAGAAGAAGGAGGAGGAGGAGGAGGAGGAGGATGATGGGGAGGAGGAGGGGGACGAGTGGTCATAAAATTTATACAACACCAAAAAAAGAAAATGTTTAGAAATTTGATAAAGGTGATATCTCTATGTTATAAATTAGGCAATCATCATTATAACATACAAAATGAGGTGAATGGATATCAAAATCAATTGGTGAACCTTTTCCTCAAACAGTTTAGGGTAAATTTGGCTGGTATGGAAAGTGTGAAAGAAAGGAGAGAAAAAATGAAAATGACAAATTCATTTTATCTTTAGCAGAAGTGCACATTACGTTACTACTGCATTTGTAATTTCAGGATATGAACTTTCACTCTTTTCACTTAATCTCTAACTTTGGATTCAGTCACATGAAAATGTGTCATCTCCAATTAATCAAACCACAAAAAATATGGTTTCTTCTATAATACATCATAATTTCAAAACGTTGGAAAGGACAAAACTGTATTCCTTTTAGCAGAAGTGTTTATCATTTCACAACTGCATTAATTATCTTTACAACAAGCTTCCTGACAACTGAAGGCATCCACCCAGACCATGCAGCCGTATACATAAGGACAATAGTGTGGCGCCGGGATAGGGCTGCTATTCGGGCACCGGGTTTGGATCAAATTTAGTCACACACCGGGGCGAGCAGCTCATGTGGCTCGTTGGCTCGATACCCGGGATGGTCTCGTGACGGTCGACCGGGATTTACACCTTTGCCCTCCCGTGTGCCTCAAGCCCCCTCACCAACTGCAAGGTAAAGATCCACGAGGGGGACAAATTCAATCCCTCGTGGGGGCGGGGACCTACACTCCTCTAAGCTTGGTGAGAAGTTGCCAGGCTTTGATACCAGTAAGAGGAGACACTGGGTAGCTGCGAATCGGCTTCGGTCGAGGAGCTGCCTAACGGCCGGTGCGTTACATCAGTGGGGTCTAACTTCCTGTCCTTTATGTCCACGCTGTGGGCAAGAACCCGAAACGGCAGAGCATCTAGTCGAAAGGTGTGTTGTGACGATGCTACCAGGCGGGTTCGCGACGGTGCACGAATGCGGACCGGACTTTGCTGATTGGGTCGATCGTCATAACATAATAGTGTGAACCATAAGAAGCTGCTGCTGCCGTATACAGAGTGCATTCATGGAAAGAATGGGACTGCTGCCCAAATGATGCCATTCAGGAACCCAAAGAAGAACTGCCAAGCGGAGTAAATCTCCCCAGGAAAGATTGGTTGACACTGAACCGGGCAAGGTCTAAAGTGGGGAAGACCAAAACAACCTTACAAAATTGGGGACTTTCTTCAGACTGCCGATGTCAATGTGGACACACGGCTCAAAACATGGACCACATCCTTCACTAGTGTGAACTTGGACCACATATCAGTGATATGGACCTGAGAGGCTGCACCCCTGAAGCCATCCAATGGATCCACCAATGGCGCGACACGATATGATGATGATGATGATGATGATGATCTCCAATTAATCAAACCACAAAAAATACATAATACATCATAATTTCAAAACGTTGGAAAGGACAAAACTGTATTCCTTTTAGCAGAAGTGTTTATCATTTCACAACTGCATTAATTATTTTTACAACACGCGTTTTCACTATCACCACTTCAACCATAAAAATATCTTAACTTTAGAATTAGTCACACTAAATCGTGTGACAATATCAAATTCAACAAGCCAAGAATGTGATTCAAAAATTAAACATTTTCTCTGAGTGGTCTGAGCCGATATAATTGAGAATTATGAAAGTTTTGAGTGGCAGGTCACCAGACAGTATGAAAATAAAATTGGATCAATTGTAAAAAGACAATATAAAATACAGCCCCACAAGTATATGTGGATTTTATATATACAATGAGATTACATATGTATGTCCTAAATACATTATTATAAACACTCATCAAAACTATATACATTGTCACTAAATATCACAATTTAAAAATCTATGTTAGAAAGTGGTAGCATCTTATAATTTGTGCGAGCAATAAACATTTAATGGTTATTACAAATCATTAGAACTTGTTGGTGATTTCTTTAAAAGATGCCAAATATAATGCCATATCCAATTACAATGAATTTCATTTTGTTTAAATTCCATATATGACTTTGCTTAATTCAACATCGTATTATATATTTAAACAAGTAAAAAAGATAAAAATACTTTTGGCCCATTTCCTTACAGAAATGATATATTTCTTCCTCGGCAAGGAGCAAATAAACACACAGTCCAACTGGCAATATATGTTACTTCTAGAAAAAGAAGAAGAACAACAACAACAAGAAAAAGAAGAAGAAGAAGAAGAAGAAGAAGAAGAAGAAGAAGAAGAAGAAGAAGAAGAAGAAGAAGAAGAAGAAGAAGAAGAAGAAAAAAACAAAGAAGAAGAAAAAGAATAAAAACAAAGAAGAAGAAGAAGAAGAAGAAGAAGAGGAAGAAGAAGAAGAAGAAGAAGAAGAAGAAGAAGAAGAAGAAGAAGAAGAAGAAGAAGAAGAAGAAGAAGAAGAAGAAGAAGAAGAAGAGAAGAAGAAGAAGAAGAAAGAAGAAGAAGAAGAAGAAGAAGAAGAAGAAGAAGAAGAAAAAAGAAGAAGAAGAAGAAGAAGAAAGAAGAAGAAGAAGAAGAAGAAGAAGAAGAAGAAGAAGAAGAAGAAAAGAAGAAGAAGAAGAAGAAGAAGAAGAAGAAGAAGAAGAAGAAGAAGAAGAAGAAGAAGTAAAAGAAGAAGAAGAAGAAGAAGAAGAAGAAGAAGAAGAAGAAGAAGAAGAAGAAGAAGAAGAAGAAGAAGAAGAAGAAGAAGAAGAAGAAGAAGAAGAAGAAGAAGAAGAAGAGGAAAAAGGGGATGGAGAAGAAGAAGAAGGGGATGGAGAAGAAGAAGGAGAAGGAGAAGAAGAAGAAGAATAAAAATGAAGATGAAGAAGAAGAAGATGAAGAAGAAGAAGAAGAAGAAGAAGAAGAAGAAGAAGAAGAAGAAGAAGAAGAAGAAGAAGAAGAAGAAGAAGAAAAAGAAGAAGAAGAAGAAGAAGAAAAGAAGAAGAAGAAGAAGAAGAAGAAGAAGAAGAAGAAGAAGAAGAAGAAGAAGAAGAAGAAGAAGAAGAAGAAGAAGAAGAAGAAAAGAAGAAAAGAAGAAAAGAAAAAGAAGAATAAGAAGAATAAGATGAGGGATGGGGAGGAGGAGAAGCATGGGACGAGGAAGAGATGGGGAAGAATGAAAAAGAAGAATAAAAATAAAGTAGAAGATGGAGAAGAAGGGAGGAGGAGAAGCATGAGAAGACGAAGAGAAGGGGGAAAATGGGAAAAGAAGAAGAAGAAAAAGAGAAGAAGAAGAAGAAGAAGAAGAAGAAGAAGAAGAAGAAGAAGAAGAAGAAGAAGAAGAAGAAGAAGAAGAAGAAGAAGAAGAAAAAAAAAAAAAAAAGAAAGAAGAAGAAGAAGAAGAAGAGAAGAAGAAGAAGAAGAAGAAGAAGAAGAAGAAGAAGAAGAAGAAAGAAGAAGAAGAAGAAGAAGAAGAAGAAGAAGAAGAAGAAGAAGAATGGGATGGAGAAGGAGAAGCAGAAGAAGAAGAAGAAGAAGAAGAAGAAGAGAAGAAGAAGAAGAAGAAGAAGAAGAAGAAGAAGAAGAAGAAGAAGAAGAAGAAGAAGAAGAAGAAGAAGAAGAAGAAGAAGAAGAAGAAGAAGAAGAAGAAGAAGAAGAAGAAGAAGAAGAAGAAGAAGAAGGTGAAAGAGAAGCAGGAGAAGGTGAAAGAGAAGCAGACGAACGTGAAAGAGAAGCAGAAGAAGAAGAAGAGGAAGAAGAAGAAGAAGAAGAAGAAGAAGAAGAAGAAGAAGAAGAAGAAGAAGAAGAAGAAGAAGAAGAAGAAGAAGAAGAAGAAGAAGAAGAAGAAGAAGAAGAAGAAGAAGAAGAAGAAGAAGAAGAAGAAGAAGAAGAACAACAACAACAAGAATAAGATGAGGGAGGGGGAGGTGGAGAAGGATGGGAAGAGGAAGAGATGGGGAAGAATGTAAAAGAAGAATAAAAACAAAGAAGAAGAAGAAGAATAAAAACAAAGAAGAAGAAGAAGAAGAAAAAAACAAAGAAGAAGTAAAAGAATAAAAACAAGAAGAAGAAGAAGAAAAACAAAGAAGAAGAAGAAGAAGAAGAAGAAGAAGAAGAAGAAGAAGAAGAAGAAGAAGAAGAAGAAGAGAGGAGGAGGAGGAGGAGGAGGAGGAGGAGGAGGGGGACGAGTGGTCATAAAATTTATACAAAACCAAAAAAAGAAAATGTTTAGAAATTTGATAAAGGTGATATCTCTATGTTATAAATTAGGCAATCATCATTATAACATACAAAATGAGGTGAATGGATATCAAAATCATATTGGTGAACCTTTTCCTCAAAACAGTTTAGGGTAAATTTAGCTGGTATGGAAAAGTGTGAAAGAAAGGAGAGAAAAAAGTTTAACATTTTGAAAATGACAAATTCATTTTATCTTTAGCAGAAGTGCACATTACGTTACTACTGCATTTGTAATTTCAGGATATGAACTTTCACTCTTTTCACTTAATATCTAACTTTGGATTCAGTCACATGAAAATGTGTCATCTCCAATTAATCAAACCACAAAAAATATGGTTTCTTCTATAATACATCATAATTTCAAAACGTTGGAAAGGACAAAACTGTATTCCTTTTAGCAGAAGTGTTTATCATTTCACAACTGCATTAATTATTTTTACAACAAGCTTCCTGACAACTGAAGGCATCCACCCAGACCATGCAGCCGTATACAGAGTGCATTCATGGAAAGAATGGGACTGCTGCCTAAATGATGCCATTCAGGAACCCAAAGAAGAACTGCCAAGCGGAGTAAATCTCCCCAGGAAAGATTGGTTGACACTGAACCGGGCAAGGTCTAAAGTAGGGAAGACCAAAACAACCTTACAAAATTGGGGACTTTCTTCAGACTGCCGATGTCAATGTGGACACACGGCTCAAAACATGGACCACATCCTTCACAAATGCGAACTTGGACCACATATCAGTGATATGGACCTGAGAGGCTGCACCCCTGAAGCCATCCAATGGATCCACCACAGGCGCGACACGATATGATGATGATGATGATGATGATGATGATCTCCAATTAATCAAACCACAAAAAATACATAATACATCATAATTTCAAAACGTTGGAAAGGACAAAACTGTATTCCTTTTAGCAGAAGTGTTTATCATTTCACAACTGCATTAATTATTTTTACAACACGCGTTTTCACTCTCACCACTTCAACCATAAAAATATCTTAACTTTAGAATTAGTCACACTAAATCGTGTGACAATATCAAATTCAACATAATTGAGAATTATGAAAGTTTTGAGTGACAGGTCACCAGACAGTATGGAAATAAATTTGGATCAATTGTAAAAAGACAATATAAAATACAGCCCCACAAGTATATGTGGATATTATATATACAATGAGATTACATATGTATGTCATAAATACAATATTATAAACACTCATCAAAACTATATCCAATGTCATTAAATATCACGATTTAAAAATCTATGTTAGAAAGTGGTAGCATCTTATAATTTATGCGAGCAATAAACATTTAATGGTTATTACAAATCATTAGAACTTGTTGGTGATTTCTTTAAAAGATGCCAAATAAAATTCCATATCCAATTACAATGAATTTCATTTTGTTTAAATTCCATGTATGACTTTGCTTAATTCAACATCGTATTATATATTTAAACAAGTAAAAAAGATAAAAATACTTTTGGCCCATTT
>NW_027624689.1:0-23099 GCF_034508935.2 Berghia stephanieae | reverse complement strand
TTTATGTTGAATCCTCTTTAAAACTAGTTGGTTTTTTTTTGTTTGTTTTTGGAAGCCATTGCGTTTGTGGAATGACATTCTTACAGCAATCACAAGGCAACATTGATATTTTAAAACCTTTTTTGATAGGACATTTCCATTTTTCTCTTGAATTTTCACCTCAATATTCATCAATATTCATTATGCGTAATTCACCATCACTACAAACTTAAGCATGTCATACCCCTTGAAATGAAACACAAACCCCATTTATACACTGAACATTGCTGCTTAGTTTTGAAAACAATGACACTTTAAGTAGAAATGTGAAACAGAAAACCAGATAAATCTATTAAAATAGTTGCATTATGAAATACAAGCTAGGGTTTAAAAAATGGATAATTCGATATTTATTTTTTTCATACTCCAAGGTTACAAGTTGGGTTTGTTTTGAGCATCTTGTTATATTTCAATTGGTTGGTTTTCCAAATATTTCAATATCTGTCAGCTTTATTCAGATTGGTACCTTTCCTTTTCCCCCGTGTGGTGTCCGGGGTCCCTCAACTGAGAGGGTCAAGAATGCGGGTGGTTGGATGGGAGCATCACCCTTGAATCATATACCTATGATGTTCGCATGGGTGTACGATCCGATAGTGATGTCGTTTCTTCTTCTCTTTACTAGACTATCCTGCTTCTTTGGTTTGTGATTGTATTTTTGACAGGGGATATTTTTTTCTGTAAATCTTCTGCCTGTTTGTTCTTGGTTATTTATAATTTAGCTTATGATATCTTTAGGTTATGATTTTGATTTACATTTGTACTATTTTTGTTAGATTGCTTGTTTTTTTTGTTTCAGCGGTCTCTCATATAACCTCAATTGTGTTGGAAGAGACCTAAAGCAACAAACAAACAAAAAAGGGTCAAGAATAGCCCAACGCCAAGCCAGCGTGTCGTAAAAGGCGACTGATGGTGTGTGATTCCCCCATCTTTGAGTCACCTGGTCCTCCAGGTTGGGGGTTGGCAAAGGGTTAACACCCCTTTCCGTTAAACTCAAACCGTTACAGAAATGCAGACGGACAAACCAAATCCTTATTTTAGCTTGTTAGCTCAGGATAAAGAAGGATGGAAACTGTTTGTCTGTGGCCTATCCGCATCAGCCACCTCTTTCATCATCTAAGATCCCCCAAAATTTAACAGGGTTTCTGTCACAAATCTTACATCAAGTCTTCTACTCAATCTAAATATTACGTTTCCATGAAATCAATTTTTGTTTGCCAATCAATTAAATCATTTAATATTAAATACACGTTTTCAAGCTATGGGGATAGACTTTAGCTTTTATTACATAGTTCAAAGATTTTGAAATAAAGTTTTTGCACGGTTAACCAATAATTTATCAATACTTTCCTTTTATCCTCGACGCGTTTGAATCCCTTCGTACTCTCTCTGGCATCTTTTCTTTTGTCGGCCTTTTCTTTGCCTACTTTCCATCTTTCCATTGTTTCATTCTTTAATCTCGTTGATTATGCTTTGTAAAAAAGCATTTCAATTATTAGATTATCTCTGGTGTAATGGTAACGCGACTGACCAACTAATCAGGAGATCTGAGGTTCGACTCCCAGTAGAGTGAGGCTGATTTTTGGGATGTTTTTTGTGTGCTTTCATTCTGCTTAACCTAACAGTCTTACAATAACTACAATGCGTATAATGACGCTCAGCATAATTTTTTCGTAATATAGTTCACTGATTGCCTACAAGAAATAGTTTTAAAAATAATCCCGGTATCGAAACAAGACTGTAATATGTAGATTTCCGGACCAATGAACACCTTTTATCAAAATACGGTGTCAGTCATGTCAATGCCAAGGTGTAACACCACTCTGTACTAATCATTGATGCTCATTGCCTTTTTATTGATGCGCTAAATGTCATACTGCATTTATACCAAAATAAATTTTGGTTATTGAATAGTTCACCAATAATTCAACAATACCTTCCTACTACTGTCATTATTTCTCCCGTCATTGTATTACATTGAATCGTCATATGTGTATCGGTTTAACAAGAATTTCTGCTATTAAGTTTTATTTAAACCGATTGTAGTTAAAATGACAAATTTTATTAGTCACAATAACACTGCTTCAACATTGCGGCAGTCATGACTGACATCTTAACCTCTTCATCCCTTTCTCCGCATCAATGATTCTACCCGAGTATTTTTCCCATTTATCACACATTCATATCAATACCAACAAGACGTCAGCTCGTTCCTTACCGTTGAAATCTATCTAATCCTGTTCCCGAATACTGCTTCAATAATGCCACAGTCATGCCTGACATCGTCAACATCCCCACAGTCAATTGAACCAAGTGAGTCTACACTAAGCCTTTGTTTCCACTGTCATTGTGGTCATTATTCATGCGAGATACTGAGAAACGTACTTCTACCGGCCGAAGTGCACTGGCTTTTTTAGTATTGAACCTCGTACATAAAAGTTACTCGGAGGTCTACGAATAACTGGATTGTATTTGTATGGGATGTTGTCCAACGGTGACTTTGGTAACAAGAACGAATGTAATTGGCTTGACTCTTCCTTGTCGAATCACCTTAGGGCTAGGTCTGGAACTGTAACACTATTTGATCTCAATCGCTGAATTTGCGTCTATCGTCATCTCCTTAACAACACCAACATCCATTGCCACCAATCTTGTATTGGGGTCTAAAAAAATAATGCGATTTAATGAACATTATTTTTTTTTTGGCATTCGGTATCAAATACATTTTGAGAAAGTCTCTTTTCATGAAATCTCATAGGACGGAACCTCTGGACAATCATTAGTTAAATGTGTAAAATTGTTATTGAACAGTTCTGGAAGCTACCTAGATTGGGCTTTTATTCAACAATTTACTGATTTTTATGCATCTATTTATATGTTACTGCACGGTTAGGGCTTTAAAAATGGTCGTTTTAACAAATCTATCCCTTCGCAAGGCGTTTGAATCAATTCGTACTCTCTCTGGCATATTTTTTTTGTCGGCCTTTTTTGACCTACTTTCCATATTTCCATTGTTTCATTCTTTAATCTCGTTGCTTATTATTTGTAAAAAAGCATTTTAATTATTGGATTATCTCTTAATGTAATGGTAACACGAATGACCAACTAATCAGGTCTGAGGTTCGATGCCCAATGGAGTAAGGTTGATTTTTGCGATGATCTGTTTTAATTGCATTCTGCTTAATCTAAGTCTTACAATAACTACAATCCGTATAATGACGGTCAGAATAATTTTTTCGGAATATAGTTCACTGATTATCTCGAGAAGACTAATATTTAATTTTCCGGACCAATGAACGCCTTTGTCAAACAAAATACGGAATCAGCCATGTCAATTTTATGGCGTAAATTTAGATCGGATGCTACTGTCATTATTTCTCCGTCATTGCCGTAATTACATTGAATCGTTGCCTATTTTATCAAGTAGTTTTGATTTTTATTGGAAGTCTTGTCAAAAATGTGCATTCAGCTGGATTTCCTGTTTTTATCATTGGTGCTCATTTCATGTTCAGTGGTGCACTAAATGTCATAATGCATAAATTTTGGTTATTTGCATAGTTCAGCAATAATTCAACAATACTTTCCCACATTTATCCGCGACATCAATATTATTCATATTCACCAATCACCATCAGCTTGCGGGCGGTTGGAGGGGCTGCTGGTAGGGTCTGTTTTCTATCCCGCTTGTCCCTTTCTTTGCGGATTTCTGTCTGTGTCTGGAATGAGATTACTGGGATTTTTTCCAGGCATTTTTGAACTCGCTTTAGTTGTAAGTCGGACACAGATAGATTTCTGCTCTATCTTTTCCTTTTCTTCTATTGTCTTTCTTTTTCTAAGCCACTTATGACCCAAACGTGTCGCAGGTGGTTACACCTAAATCTACCTATCTGTCCTTTTGTGTTGTTTTCTCAAGCTTCATCTCATTGTGATCGTCATATTTGTATCCGTATAACAAGAATTTCTGCTATTAAATTAAGTTTTATTTAAACCGATTGTAGTTAAAATGACACATTTTATTAGTCACAATAACACTACTGACATCTTAACCTCTTCACCCCTTTCTCCGCATCAATGATTCTACCCGAGTGTTTTCCCATTTATCACACATTCATATCAATACCGACAAGACGTCAGCTCGTTCCTTACCGTTGCAATCTATCTAATCCTGTTCCCGAATACTGCTTCAATAATGCCACAGTCATGCCTGACATCGTCAACATCCCCACAGTCACTTGTAAAGAATTTCAGCTATACGATTGTTGGTGCATCATTTTTCAATAAAAAACCAATATGATTTAATACACTAAACTTTTGGCATTCGGTATCAAATACAATTTTGAGAAAGTCTCTTTTCATGAAATCTAATAGGACGGAATCTCTGGACAATCATCAGTCAAATGTGATTAAAAATAGTATTAAACATTTCTGGAAGCTACGTAGATTCGGCTTTTATTCACCAATTTATGGATTTTATATGCATCTATTTATATATTACTGAAGACTGATAATGAATCGCTTATGAGGGAAATGGTTGTGGGGGCTGGTGTTGGTAAGGATTGTGAGGATGGAGGTAGAATTGGGGATGAAGTAATTGTGGTGATATATTTTAGGACTTGGATTCCAAATCATGCTTCGACATTCTGAAAACAAGTGAGTCTACACTAAGCCTTTGTTTCCACTGTCATTGTGGTCATTATTCATGTGAGATACTGAGAAACGTACTTATACCGGCCGAAGTGCACTGGCTTTTTTAGTATTGAACCTCGTACATAAAAGTTACTCGGAGGTCTACGAATAACTGGATTGTATTTGTATGGGATGTTGTCCAACGGTGACTTTGGTAACAAGAACGAATGTAATTGGCTTGACTCTTCCTTGTCGAATCACCTTAGGGCTAGGTCTGGAACTGTAACATTATTTGATCTCAATCGCTGAATTTGCGTCTATCGTCATCTCCTTAACAACACCAACATCCATTGCCACCAATCTTGTATTGTGGTCTAAAAAATAAGGCGATTTAATATACATAATTTTTTTTTTGGCATTCGGTATCAAATACATTTTGAGAAAGTCTCTTTTCATGAAATCTCATAGGACGGAACCTCTGGACAATCATTAGTTAAATGTGTAAAAGTGTTATTGAACAGTTCTGGAAGCTACCTAGATTGGGCTTTTATTCAACAATTTACTGATTTTTATGCATCTATTTATATGTTACTGCACGGTTAGGGCTTTAAAAATGGTCGTTTTAACAAATCTATCCCTTCGCAAGGCGTTTGAATCAATTCGTACTCTCTCTGGCATATTTTTTTTGTCGGCCTTTTTTGACCTACTTTACATATTTCCATTGTTTCATTCTTTAGCTTATTATTTGTAAAAAAGCATTTTAATTATTGGATTATCTCTTTAATGTAATGGTAACAGGAATGACCAACTAATAGGTCTGAGGTTCGATGCCCAATGGAGTAAGGTTGATTTTTGCGATGATCTGTTTTAATTGCATTCTGCTTAATCTAACAGTTTTACAATAACTACAATCCGTATAATGACGGTCAGAATAATTTTTCGGAATATAGTTCACTGATTGCCTACAAGAAATAGTTATAAAAAATAAAACCGGTATCTCGAGAAGACTAATATTTAATTTTCCGGACCAATGAACGCCTTTGTCAAACAAAATGCGGAATCAGCCATGTCAATTTTATGGCGTAAATGTAGATCGGATGCTACTGTCATTATTTCTCCCGTCATTGCCGTATAACATTGAATCGTTGCCTATTTTATCAAGTAGTTTTGATTTTTATTGGAAGTCTTGTCAAAAATGTGCATTCAGCTGGATTTCCTGTTTTTATCATTGGTGCTCATTTCATGTTCAGTGGTGCACTAAATGTCATAATGCATAAATTTTGGTTATTTGCATAGTTCAGCAATAATTCAACAATACTTTCCCACATTTATCCGCGACATCAATATTATTCATATTCACCAATCACCATCAGCTTGCGGGCGGTTGGAGGGGCTGCTGGTAGGGTCTGTTTTCTATCCCGCTTGTCCCTTTCTTTGCGGATTTCTGTCTGTGTCCTAGAATGAGATTACTGGGATTTTTTCCAGGCATTTTTTGAACTCGCTTTAGTTGTAAGTCGGACACAGATAGATTTCTGCTCTATCTTTTCCTTTTCTTCTATTGTCTTTCTTTTTCTAAGCCACTTATGACCCAAACGTGTCGCAGGTGGTTACACCTAAATTACTATCTGTCCTTTTGTGTTGTTTTCTCAAGCTTCATCTCATTGTGATCGTCATATTTGTATCCGTATAACAAGAATTTCTGCTATTAAATTAAGTTTTATTTAAACCGATTGTAGTTAAAATGACACATTTTATTAGTCACAATAACACTACTGACATCTTAACCTCTTCACCCCTTTCTCCGCATCAATGATTCTACCCGAGTGTTTTCCCATTTATCACACATTCATATCAATACCGACAAGACGTCAGCTCGTTCCTTACCGTTGCAATCTATCTAATCCTGTTCCCGAATACTGCTTCAATAATGCCACAGTCATGCCTGACATCGTCAAATCCCCACAGTCACTTGTAAAGAATTTCAGCTATACGACTGTTGGTACATTTTTCACTAAAAAACCAATATGATTTAATACATTAAATTTTTGGCATTCGGTATCAAATACAATTTTGAGAAAGTCTCTTTTCATGAAATCTAATAGGACGGAATCTCTGGACAATCATCAGTCAAATGTGATTAAAATAGTATTAAACAGTTCTGGAAGCTACGTAGAGTCGGCTTTGATACACCAATTTAGGGATTTTATATGCATCTATTTTATATTACTGAAGACTGAAATGAATCGCTTATGAGGGAAATGGTTGTGGGGGCTGGTGTTGGTAAGGATTGTGAGGATGGAGGTAGAATTGGGGATGAAGTAATTGTGGTGATATATTTTAGGACTTGGATTCCAAATCATGCTTCGACATTCTGAAAACAAGTGAGTCTACACTAAGCCTTTGTTTCCACTGTCATTGTGGTCATTATTCATGTGAGATACTGAGAAACGTACTTTACCGGCCGAAGTGCACTGGCTTTTTTAGTATTGAACCTCGTACATAAAAGTTACTCGGAGGTCTACGAATAACTGGATTGTATTTGTATGGGATGTTGTCCAACGGTGACTTTGGTAACAAGAACGAATGTAATTGGCTTGACTCTTCCTTGTCGAATCACCTTAGGGCTAGGTCTGGAACTGTAACATTATTTGATCTCAATCGCTGAATTTGCGTCTATCGTCATCTCCTTAACAACACCAACATCCATTGCCACCAATCTTGTATTGTGGTCTAAAAAATAATGCGATTTAATATACATAATTTTTTTTTTTGCATTCGGTATCAAATACATTTTGAGAAAGTCTCTTTTCATGAAATCTCATAGGACGGAACCTCTGGACAATCATTAGTTAAATGTGTAGTGTTATTGAACATTTCGGGAAGCTACCTAGATTGGGCTTTTATTCAACAATTTACTGATTTTTATGCATCTATTTATATGTTACTGCACGGTTAGGGCTTTAAAAATGGTCGTTTTAACAAATCTATCCCTTCGCAAGGCGTTTGAATCAATTCGTACTCTCTCTGGCATATTTTTTTGTCGGCCTTTTTGACCTACTTTCCATATTTCCATTGTTTCATTCTTTAATCTCGTTGCTTATTATTTGTAAAAAAGCATTTTAATTATTGGATTATCTCTAATGTAATGGTAACACGAATGACCAACTAATCAGGTCTGAGGTTCGATGCCCAATGGAGTAAGGTTGATTTTTGCGATGATCTGTTTTAATTGCATTCTGCTTAATCTAACAGTTTTACAATAACTACAATCCGTATAATGACGGTCAGAATAATTTTTTCGGAATATAGTACACTGATTGCCTACAAGAAATAGTTATAAAAAATAAAACCGGTATCTCGAGAAGACTAATATTTAATTTTCCGGACCAATGAACGCCTTTGTCAAACAAAATACGGAATCAGCCATGTCAATTTTATGACGTAAATGTAGATCGGATGCTACTGTCATTATTTCTCCCGTCATTGCCGTATTACATTGAATCGTTGCCTATTTTATCAAGTAGTTTTGATTTTTATTGGAAGTCTTGTCAAAAATGTGCATTCAGCTGGATTTCCTGTTTTTATCATTGGTGCTCATTTCATGTTCAGTGGTGCACTAAATGTCATAATGCATAAATTTTGGTTATTTGCATAGTTCACCAATAATTCAACAATACTTTCCCACATTTATCCGCGACATCAATATTATTCATAATTCACCAATCATCATCAGCTTGCGGGCGGTTGGAGGGGCTGCTGGTAGGGTCTGTTTTCTATCCCGCTTGTCCCTTTCTTTGCGGATTTCTGTCTGTGTCGTGAACGGTACTGGGATTTTAGGCGTTTTGTGAACTCGCTTTAGTTGTAAGTCGGACACGATAGATTTCTGCTCTATCTTCCTATGTTCTAATTCGTCTTTCCATTTTTCTAAGCCTTGTGACCAACGTTGTCGCAGGTGGTTACATCTAATTACTATCTGTCCTTTGGTGTTCTAATTCTCTCTTGTGATCGTCTTTGACGATAACAGAATTTTGCATAAATTAGTTTATTAACGATTGTGGTAAATGAAATTTTTTTAGTCACTAACACTCTGCATCTTACTCTTCACCTTTTCTCCGCATCAATGATTCTACCCGAGTGTTTTCCCATTTATCACACATTCACATCAATACCGACAAGACGTCAGCTCGTTCCTTACCGTTGCAATCTATCTAATCCTGTTCCCGAATACTGCTTCAATAATGCCACAGTCATGCCTGACATCGTCAACATCCCCACAGTCACTTGTAAAGAATTTCAGCTATACGATTGTTGGTGCAACATTTTTCACTAAAAAACCAATATGATTTAATACACTAAACTTTTGGCATTCTGTATCAAATACAATTTTGAGAAAGTCTCTTTTCATGAAATCTAATAGGACGGAATCTCTGGACAATCATCAGTCAAATGTGATTAAAAATAGTATTAAACAGTTCTGGAAGCTACGTAGATTCGGCTTTTATTCACCAATTTATGGATTTTATATGCATCTATTTATATATTACTGAAGACTGATAATGATATCGCTTATGAGGGAAATGGTTGTGGGGGCTGGTGTTGGTAAGGATTGTGAGGATGGAGGTAGAATTGAGGATGAAGTAATTGTGGTGATATATTTTAGGACTTGGATTCCAAGTTTCGACATTCTGAACCAAGTGAGTCTACACTAAGCCTTTGTTTCCACTGTCATTGTGGTCATTATTCATGTGAGATACTGAGAAACGTACTTCTACCGGCCGAAGTGCACTGGCTTTTTTAGTATTGAACCTCGTACATAAAAGTTACTCGGAGGTCTACGAATAACTGGATTGTATTTGTATGGGATGTTGTCCAACGGTGACTTTGGTAACAAGAACGAATGTAATTGGCTTGACTCTTCCTTGTCGAATCACCTTAGGGCTAGGTCTGGAACTGTAACATTATTTGATCTCAATCGCTGAATTTGCGTCTATCGTCATCTCCTTAACAACACCAACATCCATTGCCACCAATCTTGTATTGTGGTCTAAAAAATAATGCGATTTAATATACATAATTTTTTTTTTTGCATTCGGTATCAAATACATTTTGAGAAAGTCTCTTTTCATGAAATCTCATAGGACGGAACCTCTGGACAATCATTAGTTAAATGTGTAGTGTTATTGAACATTTCGGGAAGCTACCTAGATTGGGCTTTTATTCAACAATTTACTGATTTTTATGCATCTATTTATATGTTACTGCACGGTTAGGGCTTTAAAAATGGTCGTTTTAACAAATCTATCCCTTCGCAAGGCGTTTGAATCAATTCGTACTCTCTCTGGCATATTTTTTTGTCGGCCTTTTTTGACCTACTTTCCATATTTCCATTGTTTCATTCTTTAATCTCGTTGCTTATTATTTGTAAAAAAGCATTTTAATTATTGGATTATCTCTAATGTAATGGTAACACGAATGACCAACTAATCAGGTCTGAGGTTCGATGCCCAATGGAGTAAGGTTGATTTTTGCGATGATCTGTTTTAATTGCATTCTGCTTAATCTAACAGTTTTACAATAACTACAATCCGTATAATGACGGTCAGAATAATTTTTTCGGAATATAGTTCACTGATTGCCTACAGAAATAGTTATAAAATAAACCGGTATCTCGAGAAGACTAATATTTAATTTTCCGGACCAATGAACGCCTTTGTCAAACAAAATACGGAATCAGCCATGTCAATTTTATGGCGTAAATGTAGATCGGATGCTACTGTCATTATTTCTCCCGTCATTGCCGTATTAATTGAATCGTTGCCTATTTTATCAAGTAGTTTTGATTTTTATTGGAAGTCTTGTCAAAAATGTGCATTCAGCTGGATTTCCTGTTTTTATCATTGGTGCTCATTTCATGTTCAGTGGTGCACTAAATGTCATAATGCATAAATTTTGGTTATTTGCATAGTTCAGCAATAATTCAACAATACTTTCCCACATTTATCCGCGACATCAATATTATTCATAATTCACCAATCATCATCAGCTTGCGGGCGGTTGGAGGGGCTGCTGGTAGGGTCTGTTTTCTATCCCGCTTGTCCCTTTCTTTGCGGATTTCTGTCTGTGTCGTGGAATGAGATTACTGGGATTTTTTCCAGGCGTTTTGTGAACTCGCTTTAGTTGTAAGTCGGACACAGATAGATTTCTGCTCTATCTTTTCCTATTCTTCTATTGTCTTTCTTTTTCTAAGCCACTTGTGACCCAACGTGTCGCAGTGGTTACACTAAATCTACCTATCTGTCCTTTGTGTTGTTTTCTCAAGCTTCATCTCATTGTGATCGTCATATTTGTATCCGTATAACATGAATTTCTGCTATTAAATTAAGTTTTATTTAAACGATTGTGGTTAAATGACAATTTTATTAGTCACTAACACTGCTGACATCTTAACTCTTTCACCCTTTCTCCGCATCAATGATTCTACCGAGTGTTTTCCCATTTATCACACATTCATATCAATACGACAAGACGTCAGCTCGTTCCTTACCGTTGCATCTATCTAATCCTGTTCCGAATACTGCTTCAATAATGCCACAGTCATGCCTGACATCGTCAACATCCCACAGTCACTTGTAAAGAATTTCAGCTATACGATTGTTGGTGCAACATTTTTCACTAAAACCAATATGATTTAATACACTAAACTTTTGCATTCGGTATCAAATACAATTTTGAGAAAGTCTCTTTTCATGAAATCTATAGGACGGAATCTCTGGACAATCATCAGTCAAATGTGATTAAAAATAGTATTAACAGTTCTGGAAGCTACGTAGAGTCGGCTTTGATACACCAAGTTAGGGATTTTATATGCATCTATTTAATATTACTGAAGACTGAATGAATCGCTTATGAGGGAAATGGTTTGTGGGGGCTGGTGTTGGTAAGGATTGTGAGGATGGAGGTAGAATTGGGGATGAAGTAATTGTGGTGATATATTTTAGGACTTGGATTCCAAATGTTTCGACATTCTGAACAAGTGAGTCTACACTAAGCCTTTGTTTCCACTGTCATTGTGGTCATTATTCATGTGAGATACTGAGAAACGTACTTCTACCGGCCGAAGTGCACTGGCTTTTTTAGTATTGAACCTCGTACATAAAAGTTACTCGGAGGTCTACGAATAACTGGATTGTATTTGTATGGGATGTTGTCCAACGGTGACTTTGGTAACAAGAACGAATGTAATTGGCTTGACTCTTCCTTGTCGAATCACCTTAGGGCTAGGTCTGGAACTGTAACATTATTTGATCTCAATCGCTGAATTTGCGTCTATCGTCATCTCCTTAACAACACCAACATCCATTGCCACCAATCTTGTATTGTGGTCTAAAAAATAATGCGATTTAATATACATAATTTTTTTTTTTGCATTCGGTATCAAATACATTTTGAGAAAGTCTCTTTTCATGAAATCTCATAGGACGGAACCTCTGGACAATCATTAGTTAAATGTGTAGTGTTATTGAACATTTCGGGAAGCTACCTAGATTGGGCTTTTATTCAACAATTTACGATTTTTATGCATCTATTTATATGTTACTGCACGGTTAGGGCTTTAAAAATGGTCGTTTTAACAAATCTATCCCTTCGCAAGGCGTTTGAATCAATTCGTACTCTCTCTGGCATATTTTTTTGTCGGCCTTTTTTGACCTACTTTCCATATTTCCATTGTTTCATTCTTTAATCTCGTTGCTTATTATTTGTAAAAAAGCATTTTAATTATTGGATTATCTCTAATGTAATGGTAACACGAATGACCAACTAATCAGGTCTGAGGTTCGATGCCCAATGGAGTAAGGTTGATTTTTGCGATGATCTGTTTTAATTGCATTCTGCTTAATCTAACAGTTTTACAATAACTACAATCCGTATAATGACGGTCAGAATAATTTTTTCGGAATATAGTACACTGATTGCCTACAAGAAATAGTTATAAAAAATAAAACCGGTATCTCGAGAAGACTAATATTTAATTTTCCGGACCAATGAACGCCTTTGTCAAACAAAATACGGAATCAGCCATGTCAATTTTATGGACGTAAATGTAGATCGGATGCTACTGTCATTATTTCTCCCGTCATTGCCGTATTACATTGAATCGTTGCCTATTTTATCAAGTAGTTTTGATTTTTATTGGAAGTCTTGTCAAAAATGTGCATTCAGCTGGATTTCCTGTTTTTATCATTGGTGCTCATTTCATGTTCAGTGGTGCACTAAATGTCATAATGCATAAATTTTGGTTATTTGCATAGTTCACCAATAATTCAACAATACTTTCCCACATTTATCCGCGACATCAATATTATTCATAATTCACCAATCATCATCAGCTTGCGGGCGGTTGGAGGGGCTGCTGGTAGGGTCTGTTTTCTATCCCGCTTGTCCCTTTCTTTGCGGATTTCTGTCTGTGTCGTGGAACGAGATTACTGGGATTTTTTCCAGGCGTTTTGTGAACTCGGTTTAGTTGTAAGTCGGACACAGATAGATTTCTGCTCTATCTTTTCCTATTGTTCTATTCTCTTTCTTTTTCTAAGCCACTTATGACCCAAACGTGTCGCAGGTGGTTACACCTAAATCTACCTATCTGTCCTTTTGTGTTGTTTTCTCAAGCTTCATCTCATTGTGATCGTCATATTTGTATCCGTATAACAAGAATTTCTGCTATTAAATTAAGTTTTATTTAAACCGATTGTAGTTAAAATGACACATTTTATTAGTCACAATAACACTACTGACATCTTAACCTCTTCACCCCTTTCTCCGCATCAATGATTCTACCCGAGTGTTTTCCCATTTATCACACATTCATATCAATACCGACAAGACGTCAGCTCGTTCCTTACCGTTGCAATCTATCTAATCCTGTTCCCGAATACTGCTTCAATAATGCCACAGTCATGCCTGACATCGTCAACATCCCCACAGTCACTTGTAAAGAATTTCAGCTATACGATTGTTGGTGCAACATTTTTCACTAAAAAACCAATATGATTTAATACACTAAACTTTTGGCATTCGGTATCAAATACAATTTTGGAGAAAGTCTCTTTTCATGAAATCTAATAGGACGGAATCTCTGGACAATCATCAGTCAAATGTGATTAAAAATAGTATTAAACAGTTCTGGAAGCTACGTAGATTCGGCTTTTATTCACCAATTTAGGATTTTATATGCATCTATTTTATATTACTGAAGACTGACAATGAATCGCTTATGAGGGAAATGGTTGTGGGGGCTGGTGTTGGTAAGGATTGTGAGGATGGAGGTAGAATTGGGGATGAAGTAATTGTGGTGATATATTTTAGGACTTGGATTCCAAATCATGCTTCGACATTCTGAAAACAAGTGAGTCTACACTAAGCCTTTGTTTCCACTGTCATTGTGGTCATTATTCATGTGAGATACTGAGAAACGTACTTCTACCGGCCGAAGTGCACTGGCTTTTTTAGTATTGAACCTCGTACATAAAAGTTACTCGGAGGTCTACGAATAACTGGATTGTATTTGTATGGGATGTTGTCCAACGGTGACTTTGGTAACAAGAACGAATGTAATTGGCTTGACTCTTCCTTGTCGAATCACCTTAGGGCTAGGTCTTGAACTGTAACATTATTTGATCTCAATCGCTGAATTTGCTTCCATCGTCATCTCCTTAACAACACCAACATCCATTGCCACCAATCTTGTATTGTGGTCTAAAAAATAATGCGATTTAATATACATAATTTTTTTTTTGGCATTCGGTATCAAATACATTTTAAGAAAGTCTCTTTTCATGAAATCTCATAGGACGGAACCTCTGGGCAATCATTAGTTAAATGTGTAAAAGTGTTATTGAACAGTTCTGGAAGCTACCTAGATTGGGCTTTTATTCAACAATTTACTGATTTTTATGCATCTATTTATATTGTTACTGCACGGTTAGGGCTTTAAAAATGGTCGTTTTAACAAATCTATCCCTTCGCAAGGCGTTTGAATCAATTCGTACTCTCTCTGGCATATTTTTTTGTCGGCCTTTTTTGACCTACTTTCCATATTTCCATTGTTTCATTCTTTAATCTCGTTGCTTATTATTTGTAAAAAAGCATTTTAATTATTGGATTATCTCTTAATGTAATGGTAACAGGAATGACCAACTAATGAGGTCTGAGGTTCGATGCCCAATGGAGTAAGGTTGATTTTTGCGATGATCTGTTTTAATTGCATTCTGCTTAATCTAACAGTTTTACAATAACTACAATCCGTATAATGACGGTCAGAATAATTTTTCGGAATATAGTTCACTGATTGCCTACAAGAAATAGTTATAAAAAATAAAACCGGTATCTCGAGAAGACTAATATTTAATTTTCCGGACCAATGAACGCCTTTGTCAAACAAAATACGGAATCAGCCATGTCAATTTTATGGCGTAAATGTAGATCGGATGCTACTGTCATTATTTCTCCCGTCATTGCCGTATACATTGAATCGTTGCCTATTTTATCAAGTAGTTTTGATTTTTATTGGAAGTCTTGTCAAAAATGTGCATTCAGCTGGATTTCCTGTTTTTATCATTGGTGCTCATTTCATGTTCAGTGGTGCACTAAATGTCATAATGCATAAATTTTGGTTATTTGCATAGTTCACCAATAATTCAACAATACTTTCCCACATTTATCCGCGACATCAATATTATTCATAATTCACCAATCACCATCAGCTTGCGGGCGGTTGGAGGGGCTGCTGGTAGGGTCTGTTTTCTATCCCGCTTGTCCCTTTCTTTGCGGATTTCTGTCTGTGTCGTGGAATGAGATTACTGGGATTTTTTCCAGGCGTTTTGTGAACTCGCTTTAGTTGTAAGTCGGACACAGATAGATTTCTGCTCTATCTTTTCCTTTTCTTCTATTGTCTTTCTTTTTCTAAGCCACTTGTGACCCAAACGTGTCGCAGGTGGTTACACCTAAATCTACCTATCTGTCCTTTTGTGTTGTTTTCTCAAGCTTCATCTCATTGTGATCGTCATATTTGTATCCGTATAACATGAATTTCTGCTATTAAATTAAGTTTTATTTAAACCGATTGTGGTTAAAATGACACATTTTATTAGTCACAATAACACTACTGACATCTTAACCTCTTCACCCCTTTCTCCGCATCAATGATTCTACCGAGTGTTTTCCCATTTATCACACATTCATATCAATACCGACAAGACGTCAGCTCGTTCCCTTCCCGTTGCAATCTATCTAATCCTGTTCCCGAATACTGCTTCAATAATGCCACAGTCATGCCTGACATCTTCAATATCCCCACAGTAAACTTGTAAAAGAATTTCAGCAAAAAGATTGTTGGTGCATCATTTTTAAACAAAAAAAAAAAATATGTTTTAATACACTAAACTTTTGGCATTCGGTATCAAATACAATTTTGAGAAAGTCTCTTTTCATAAAATCTAATGGACGGAATTATGGAAAATCATCATTAAATGTGATTTTAAATAGTTTTAATCAGTTCTGGAAAGCTACGTAAAATTCGGCTTTTTATTCACCAATTTATGGATTTTATATTCATCTATTTTTATATTACTGAAGACTGATATCGCTTATGAGGGAAATAGTTGTGGGGGCGGGTGTTGGTTAAGGAATGTGAGGATGGAGGTAGAATTGGGATGAAGTAATTGTGGTGATATATTTTAGGACTTGGATCCAAATCATGCTTCGACATTCTGAAAACAATGAGTCTACATAAGCCTTTGTTTCCACTGTCATTGGGGTCATTATTCATGTGAGATACTGAGAAACGTACTTATACCGGCCGAAGTGCACTGGCTTTTTAGTATTGAACCTCGTACATAAAAAGTTTCGGAGGTCTACGAATAACTGGATTGTATTTGTATGGGATGTTGTCCAACGGTGACTTTGGTAACAAGAACGAATGTAATTGGCTTGACTCTTCCTGTCGGAATCACCTTAGGGCTAGGTCTGGAACTGTAACATTATTTGATCTCAATCGCTAAATTTGCGTCTATCGTCTCTCCTTAACAACACCAAAATCCATTGCCACCAATCTTGTATTGTGGTCTAAAAAATAATGCGATTTAATAAACATAATTTTTTTTTTGGCATTGGGTATCAAATACATTTTGAAGAAGTCTCTTTTCATGAAATCTCATAGGGACGGAACCTCGGGACACCCATTAGTTAAATGTGTAAAAGTGTTATTGAACAGTTCTGGAAGCTACCTAGATTGGGCTTTTTATTCAACCAATTTACTGATTTTTATCCCATCTATTATATGTTACTGCACGGTTAGGGCTTTAAAAATGGTCGTTTTAACAAATCTATCCCTTCGCAAGGCGTTTGAATCAATTCGTACTCTCTCTGGCATATTTTTTTTGTCGGCCTTTTTAAACCTACTTTCCATATTTCCATTGTTTAATTTTTTACTCTCGTTGCTTATTCTTTGTAAAAAAGCATTTTAATTTTTGGATTATCTCTAATGTAATGGAAACACGAATGACCAACTAATCAGGTCTGAGGTTCGATGCCCCAATGGAGTAAGGTTAAATTTTTGCGTTTGATCTGTTTTAATTGCATTCTGCTTAAATCTAAGTCTTACAATAACTACAATCCGTATAATGACGGTCAGAATAATTTTTTCGGAATATAGTTCACTGATTATCTCGAGAAGACTAATATTTAATTTTCCGCCCAAAATGAACGCTTTGTAAACAAAAACGGAACCCAGCCATGTCAATTTTATGGCGTAATTTGATCGGATGCTACTGTCATTATTTCTCCCGTCATTGCCGTATTAAATTGAATCGTTGCCTATTTTATCAAGTAGTTTTGATTTTTATAAAAGTCTTTAAAAAATGTCAAAAAAAAAAAAAAAAAAAAAAAAAAAAAAAAAAAAAAAAAAAAAAAAAAAAAAAAAAAAAAAAAAAAAAAAAAAAAAAAAAAAAAAAAAAAAAAAAAAAAAAAAAAAAAAAAAAAAAAAAAAAAAAAAAAAAAAAAAAAAAAAAAAAAAAAAAAAAAAAAAAAAAAAAAAAAAAAAAAAAAAAAAAAAAAAAAAAAAAAAAAAAAAAAAAAAAAAAAAAAAAAAAAAAAAAAAAAAAAAAAAAAAAAAAAAAAAAAAAAAAAAAAAAAAAAAAAAAAAAAAAAAAAAAAAAAAAAAAAAAAAAAAAAAAAAAAAAAAAAAAAAAAAAAAAAAAAAAAAAAAAAAAAAAAAAAAAAAAAAAAAAAAAAAAAAAAAAAAAAAAAAAAAAAAAAAAAAAAAAAAAAAAAAAAAAAAAAAAAAAAAAAAAAAAAAAAAAAAAAAAAAAAAAAAAAAAAAAAAAAAAAAAAAAAAAAAAAAAAAAAAAAAAAAAAAAAAAAAAAAAAAAAAAAAAAAAAAAAAAAAAAAAAAAAAAAAAAAAAAAAAAAAAAAAAAAAAAAAAAAAAAAAAAAAAAAAAAAAAAAAAAAAAAAAAAAAAAAAAAAAAAAAAAAAAAAAAAAAAAAAAAAAAAAAAAAAAAAAAAAAAAAAAAAAAAAAAAAAAAAAAAAACTGGGTTTTTTCTTTTTACTTTTTTTAAAAACCAAATTAAAATTTAAAAAATTTTTTTTTTTAAAACCCCTTTAAAATTTTTAAAAAATTTAACCCCTAAAATTAATTTAAATTTTCCCCTTTCGCAAAAAATTTTGGATGTTTTTTTCCCCCCCTTTTCGGGCCGATTTCTCCCGGGGAAAAAAATTTTCCCCGCTTTTTTAACGGGTTTTTTTTAAAAATTTCATTTAATTTTTTCTTTTTACATTTGCCAAAAAAATTTAAAAAAATTTCTTTTTTTTTTATTAATTTCCCCAAATATTTTAAATTTTAAATAATTTTTTAAATATTTTTTAAAAAATTTTTTAAAAATTTAAAATTTAAACCCTTTAACCCCGTTTCCTTTTTTCCCTTTTTTTTAATCAAAATTTTTTCCCCAGGGTAATCCCTTTTGGGAAGGGGGCCCCGGCAATTTTTTTTTGGGTCCTTTTTTTTGAAATTGCCGGGCCCCCAAAAAAACCCCCTTTTGGGTTTTTCCTTCATAAAAAAATTTTTTCCTATCCAAAATTCAAAAATTGGGGAAAAAAAGGGGGTTTTAAAAATTTTTAAAAAACCCTAAAAAATTATTTAAAATTTTAAAAATTTTTTTTAAATTTTTCTTTTTCCCCAATTTTTTTATACAAAAAAAATTTGGGCCTTTGCCTTTCCTTTAAAATTTCCCTGGTTGGGAAAATTTTAAAATTGGGGAATTTTTTTTTTTAAAAAAAAAGGGGGAAATTTTTTTTAAAAAAAAAATTTTTTAAAACTAATTTTTTTTTGGATTTTAATTTTAAAAACTTTTTTTGAACCTTTGGGGGGAAATTGCCCACATAAAATTTTTTAAAAATTTTAAATAAATTTGGAAAAAGATGGTTTTTTAAACAATTTTTTTTTTAAAACCCTTAATTTTTTTTTTCCCCCTTTGGGGGTTTAAAGGGTTTTTTAAAATTCATTTTTGGGGTTTTTTTTTCCCAAATAAAAAATTTTTCCCTTTTTTGTTTAAAAAATTTTTAATTTACTTTTTTTTTGCTTTTGTTTTTTAAAACCCAAAAAAATTTCTTTAACGGGGACCCCCTTTTAAAAATTTAAATAAAGTTCGGGGGTTTAAAAAGGGGTTTTATTTAAAACCCCAATTTCTCAAAAATGTTTTTGGGCTTTTTTTTTTTTTAAAAACTAAAAAATTTTAAAAATTTTATCCCCCCAATTTTTTTTTGGTTTTTTACAAAAAATTTTATAAAAAATCTTTTTTTTCAAAAAAAATTTTTTTTTTATTTTTAAATTTAAAAAAAAGAGTCTTTTTCCCCCCAAATGGAAATTGGTTTTTATTTTTTTTTTTTAAACATTTAATCCTTTTTTATAAAAATTTTTTTTTTTAAATTTTTTTTTTCCCAAAAGTTATTTCAAAAAAATTTTTTTTTTAAAAAAACCTTCCCGGGGGGGATTTTAATTCAATTTAAAGGGGGTTTAAAATTTTTGTCCCCCTTTTTTAAATTTTTAAATTTTCCTTTTTTAAATTTTAAATTTTAAAAAATTTTTTGGGGTTTTTAAAGTTTTATTTTGGAAAATTTTTAAAAGGGTTCCCCCCTTTTTTTTTTTTTTTGGGGTCTTTTTAATGGGGGGAAAAATGCTTTTCCAAATTTTTTTTTAGGAAAAAAAATTTTTAATTTTTTTTTTTTTTTTTTTGGGGGGGGGGGGGGGGGGGGGGGGGGGGGAAAAAATTTTTTTTGGGGTTTTTTTTTTTTTTTTTCCCCCTTTTCCTTAAAAAAAATTCCCAAAAATTTAGTTTTTTTTGGGGGTGGGGTTTTCTTTTTTCCCCCTTTTTTTGGGTTTTTTCCTTTAAAATTTTAAATGATTTTTTTACATTTTTCCCCTTTTTAATTTTTCCCCAATTTTTCCCTGCCTTTTTCCCTTTTCCCAATTCTTCCTTTGTTTAAAAACCTGGGGGTTCCCCCCTTTTTCCCCCCCCGGGTTTTTTCTAAGAAATTTTTTTTTTTTCCCCCCTTTTTAAAAAAATTTTTTTAACAAAATTTTCCCCTTTTTTCAAACCAAAAAAAACCCTTTTTTCCCCCCCTTTCCCAAATTTTTAAAGGGGTTTAAATTTTAAAAATTTTTTTTTAAAAAGAACCGTTTTTCCGTTCTTTTCCCCAAATTTTTTATTTAATTTTTTTTAAACCCCGGGTTTAAAAACCCCTTTTTAAAAAGGAAAATTCCCCAACTTTCCAAATTTTTTGAATTTTCATAAACCTTTTAAAAAAAAAAATTTTTTTTAAAGGGGTTAAACCCTCCCCCAAAACATAAAAAATATTTTAATTTTTTTTCCCAATTCTTTTTTTCCCCATTTTTAAAAATTTGAAAAATTTATAAAAAACCAAAATACAAAATTTTTTTTTTGGGGAAATTTTTTTTTTAAATGAACAGGAAAAATTTTAAAAATTTTTTTTTGGGTTTAAAAGGATAATTTTCAAAACTGAAACAAAAAATTTTAATAATTTTTTCCCATTAAAAATTTAAAATGAAAAACCTGGGAATGGTTTGCCCTAAAAAATTTAAAAAATTTTTTTGGGGGGAAAAAATTTTGGGGTTTTTTTAAAATTTAAAAATTTATTTTGCTTTAAAACATTTAGGGAAAATTTTTGTTCCATTCCCCCGGGAAATTTATTGGAAATAAAAATTTTTAAACCAAAAACCCAGCCCCTTTTTTTTATAAAAAAATTTAACCATTTTAAAAAATTTTTTTTTTTTCCCCCCCCTTTTTTGGAAAACTTTTGTTTTCCAAAAAACCTTTGGCAAAAAATTTAATTTTAAAAACCCCTTTTTGTCACCCCCTTTTTTTAAAAAAAAAATTTTTTTTTCCCCTTTTTTGGGTTTTTATTTTTTAAAAAAATTTTTTTTTAAAATTTTTTTTTTAAAAAATTTTAAAAACCCCTGGAAAAAGGGGCCCTTTCCCAAAATTTTTTTTTTTTTAAATTTTTTGTTTTTTTAAAAAACTTTTTTTTATTTAACCTTTAAAATAATTAATAAGGGGTTTAGGGTTTAAAGGTTTTAAAAAAATTTTTTCGGGGTTTTTTTAATTCTTTGGGCTTTTTTTTCCCGTTTTCAAAAAAAAATTTGGGTATTTTTTCAACCCCTCTTTTTTAAAAAAAAATTTTTTTTAATAATTTTTCCTTTTTTAAAATTAAAAAGTACCTTGCCCTTTTTAAAAAAAAGGAAAAAGTTTTAAGGGGTTTTTTTGGGGGGTTTCTTTTTTTTTTCCAAACCCTTTATTTAAACCCCTTTTTTAATTTAAAATTTTTTTTTGTCGAAAATTTAAAAATTTTTCCTTTCGGCCAAAAATTTTTTTAAAATTAAAAAAAAATTTTTGGGGGAAAATGGGTCCCAAAAAAATTTTTTAAATTTTTCCCCCTTCTTTTTTCCCCTTTTTCCAATACTTTGGGGGTTTTTAAAGGGGTTTTTTTGGGTTTTTTTTTTCCCCAAAAGGTTCGGGTTTTTTTTTTTCTTTTTTTTTTAAAGTTAAAAAATTTTTTTTTTGCGGCCAAAAAATTTTTCCTTTCTTTTTTTTTTTCCCCCCTTTTTTTTTTAAAAAAAAAACCCCCCTCCTGGACCTTTTTTTTTTTTTTTCCTTTTTAAATTTTTTTCTTTAAAATTTAAATCCTTTTTTTCAAATTTTTTAAAATTTTAATTTTTTTGAAAAGTTTTTCCCCTTTTTTTCCTTTTTTTTTTTTAAACCCACCCTTTCCCCATTTACCCTTTTTCCTTTTCCCTTTTTTTAAAAAACCACCTTTTTTTTACCCCCCCAAAATTTTTTAAAATTAATTTAAAAATTTTACCCATTTTTATTTAAAAAAAAAAAAAAATTTTTAAAAACCCCATTTTTCCAAAAAAATTTTTTAAAACCCATTTTTTTTTTAAAATAATTTTAAACCAAAATAAACGTTTTAAAAACCTTTTTTTTTTTAAATTTTAAACCCCAAATTGGGTTTTAAATCCCTTTTTTAACTAATCAGGCCCTGGGGTTGGGTGCCCAATGGAGTAAGGTTGTTTTTTGCGAGGATTGTTTTTTGGCATTCTCCCTTAAAATTTTAAGTTTTACAATAACTACAATCCGTAAAAGACCCCCCAGAAAAATTTTTTCGGAATATGGTTAAAAATGTTTTAAAAATTTTCCGAGAAGACTAATATTTTTTTTTCCGGACCAATGAACGCCTTTAAAAAACCCAAAATAGGGGCCCCCAGCCATGTAAATTTTAGGGGCCGGTATATTTGATCGGATGTTCTGTCATTATTTCTCCCGTCATTGCCGTTTTAAAAATTGAATCGTTGCCTATTTTATCAATTAGTTTTGATTTTTATTGGAAGTCTTGTCAAAAATGTGCTTTCAGCTGGATTTTTTCCTTGTTTTTATCATTGGTGCCCCTTTTCATGTTCAGGGGTTTCCCACTAAAGGGTCTTAATGCTTAAATTTTGGTTATTTGCATATTTCAGCAAAAATTTCAACAATATTTCCCCACATTTATCCGCGACATCAATATTTTTCCCAAATTTCACCAATCATCATCAGCTTGGGGGGCGGTTGGGGGGCTGCTGGTAGGGTCTGTTTTTTCCCGCTTGTCCCTTTTTTGGGGATTTCTGTCTGTGTCGGGGGAATGAGATTACTGGGATTTTTTCCAGGCTTTTTGTAAAACTCGTTTTTAGTTGTAAGTCGGACACAGATAGATTTCTGCTCTACCTTTTCCTATTCTTCTTTTGGGTCTTTCTTTTTCTAAGCCACTTGTGACCCCAAACGTATCGCAGGTGGTTACACATAAATCTACCTATCTGTCCTTTTGGGTTGTTT
>NW_027624688.1:5000-7896 GCF_034508935.2 Berghia stephanieae | reverse complement strand
CCCTCCCCCCCCCCCTGCCCTCTCTCTCCTCCCTTCCTTCTCTCTCTCTCTCCCCTTCCTCTTTTCCCTTCTCCCATCAGGCTATACTCCATCTAAAAAGACAAGGATCAACGTGAAGGACATAATTCCCCATCTGTAAATACCACAGCCCCCCCCAAAAACAGGGCATATTCAAATAGAAATTTTGGGGCATGGGCGTGTTTAAACAGACTGCCTCAAGGTGGCCTCTAAAAGTTTTGTTTTGTGGTGCCTTGTTGCCATCATACCTGATAAGCAAAAAAAAACTAAAAAAAAAAGTTTCTAATGTTGGTCAAAAAACCCAAAAAATATTACTTCAAAAATATCGGGGGGGGGGGGGGGGGGGGGGGGGGGGGGGGGCCGAGTTGGTAAAGCACTTGCTTCCAATCGCAAAGGAACCGTGTTCAATCTCGGGTGAAATCGAGATTTTTTCTGACCCTCCCTCTCCCCCCCACCCCCCCCCCCCCCTCTGTTCCCCAGCAGTGTTGGGTAGCTATGTCTGTTAGATCTCGGGGGGAAAGTACTTTGCGATAGACTAGCATCCTACCCAAAAAGTTAAAAGAAATTTCTATTGTCCTTTTCATGCTATAGAAACCGGGGATAAAATCCGGCTCCATGGGTCTATTGACTGTTAAAGGACTACTTTATAAACATTTTTACTTCAAGTATCGATTGATTAAAATGAACCTGGACTTGTCCAAAACTCTAAAATCGAAGATGTGATACAAGAATCAGGTTTGGGGGGCTAGAAGATAGAAATCTTTAAAAAGCGTTTATGATGTTTTTTTTGTTTTTGGGGGTTTTACGGCGCTTGCAACACATTAAGGTCATATTATCAGCGCCGGGGTAAAAGGAAGAACATGGGATAGTAAAAAGTTCTAAAAGTACAATTAAATCACCAAGAAAAGGTAAGGCAAAGGGGAATTTGTTCAAATAGGAAACAGGGTAGTTTTCCAAGAGCACACTATAAAAGTACTTAGTGTGAGATCACCTAAAAGTCTCATCCAGACACAAAGAACAGGTCCCACCTAAGAAAATCAAATATTTACAAATCATATTATATAATATGAAAAACAAACCAATTTCAGTACAAAACAGAGAGGATGATTTACAAGGAAAAAATATCATTTCCCAAAACTCTAACTAAGCATTTGACTGTTTCCCTCCCCTCTATGGTATCCCGGCCAGGGCCTGGAAAAAAAAAAAAACCCCAAGTAATCTCATTCCCAAGACAAAAATAGAAAGCATGTTGGAAAAACAGAATAGATGGGGATAGAAGACACAGTAAGTGCATCCCTGCCACTATGGTAGGTCCCGGAACCCCACCCAGAAGTGTGTTATGAAACAAATGCTAAACGAAGCAAGAAAGAAAAATACAAGAAAACAACAACGAGCTTTTATACAGCGCAATATCCACTAAACGTGCTCAAAGCGCTTTTCAAAGGCTCACTAACCAACAGCAAACATGTTGAACGAGACATGACGCTGTTTGGCGTGTATTTACAATTTTTTCCGACAAAGACAAATTATGTTAAAGATCAGGTACTCATTTTACACCTGAGTACGGTGAGAGAATGTGAGTTTAAAGAGTCTTTTTTTTCCCAAAGGGCCCAACTATGTGCCGAGCGAGTATCCCAACCCAGGACCTTTCGATCTGAAAGCGGGGGTGTTCTACCACAAGACAACATAGCCGCACAGAAAAAATAACATCCCAAAATAAATTCAGTCTTCCTTAACAGGGGATCGAACCCCGGACCTCGTGATTATCGGTCAAACGTGCATCTATTACACCACAGAGGCGATCAATTGACAAGTTGGAGATTTTTTCAGACTCAGAGATATGGAAAGGTTAAGAATTTCGGGCCAAAAATGAATTTAAAAAAATTTTTTTTTGGTCAAAGTCTCATAATATAGATAGTATGCGCTTGGCTAAGAAGTTTCACAACATTGCCATCCGGAAGTATAGCGGACCAACACACAAAAGTGTGTGTGAACCATGAACGTTCATAGTCTGGTTAATACAGTTTAGTGAAAATTATTCATAAACGCGGATGGCAAAAAAAAAAAATAAAAAATTAACAAAGACCTGAGTGACGTCAGCTTCGTACTATCTATACAAGAAAACTAATTATATTTCTACCACTCGATATGTACGTCCCTCATCTATTTTCCTTCAACTAGGGTAATGTCCCTTTGGGCCTAAAAATAACCAAAAGGAATACAAATATCGGCCTTAGTAATAGGAGGTCAAGAGAGTAACGGTGAAGAAACATGGATTATGAGTTTGGAAAAATTATCAATGAACACTAATCTGGAAAAAGTGTGGGAATGGAATGAGTGTAAAGAACATTGAGTTTAGAGTTAAATTATCAGATTTAAATGATATGATGATGGTGATGTTGATGATGAGATGATGATGATGATGATGATGATGAGGAGGAGGAGGAGGAGGAGGAGGAGAGGAGGATGATGATGATGATGATGATGATGATGATGATGATGAAGACGACGACGACGATAGTCACATCGTAGTCACATGACAACCACATTATCTCATTCGTCTGTAGAGTTTCATTCATCCTGATAAAGGGGAAACCCGAAACGTTTTTTGATCTGTTTTTGGTAATTAAATTGAAGCTTACATTCAATTTCACATTGTTATTGATTTCTTCGAGCTTCGAGCAGCAACATTTACATTGCTTTACTGAGCAATTTGTTCATCTCCGAGCAAACGACCTTTGTACTCTTAAAACATTTTAGATGGCTCTTTCATTCTTATTATAATAAATTGATCCCATTTCACTTCCCCACACACCCACGAAAAGGTCAAACGAACTAGTTTTAATTACTTTGACAGACAAAAAAAAAGACGTAGGAT
>NW_027624687.1:0-7906 GCF_034508935.2 Berghia stephanieae | reverse complement strand
TGATTGCGTAACGGGGTCTATTAGATCAGTTTCCCTTTCCCCTCAAGGCCGGGGATTGAGCTTCCCCGGCACATAGATGAGTCCTCGGAAAAAGTTCTTTTTTTCATATAATCTCACCGTAACTCAGGTGTAAAATAAGTGTCTGGCCGTTAATACGTTTGTCTCTTCCGAAAAATTGCTGTATCGCCTAAGAGGCGTCATGCCTTGTTTACTTTATACGTGTTGCTGTTAAATCAGGGACTATTTTGTAAACCGGAATAAACTCTGGCTCCATGGGTCGATGACTCTGAGCGTTGCCATCGTAAAGTTTAGCCTGACACTGACCAAAAAATGACGTCAAAATGCCAATCTTTTGCCAAAAAAAAAACAAACAAATCGTGGGGTTATATTCAATAGTTCAAACCAAAGAAATAACTTGTTTCTTTGAGTTTTACAAACGACACTCACTAGACGCTACACAAACCTAAAAAATGACGTCAAACTGCCTGTCCTAGATGGTTCTAGTGCCAGGCTATAAGTTAACGATGGCAAACGCTCTGAGGGCCACTACAATAGATTCTTTTAAAAAAACAACAAAATAAACAAACAAAAAAACAAACAAAAATTCCCTTTATTCATCCCATAGACCAGATTTGTCTTTTGAGTCTATTCCAAGGGAAGACGGGAATAAACCAGGCGTCACCGCGTGCAGTGTCTTAAACTGAGCCATGGCGGTGTGACTGCTCAAGGCCACAAAGCGCAGCGGGTATTCGAACTCGTACCTTCGAGTCGGATCTTTAAATCCAAACTCCCCCGAAAAATAAATAATGAAACAAAGACAGGGTTAAGTTTATTAAAAAGTTGTTGAAAGAGAAAAAAAAGAAGAAGTCAAGCACTGCCATGGGACTAGCCGCGCACCCACATTATCCAAATACATGCCCCCCCAAGAAGGAAGAAGGGGCATACATTTTAGTTCATCACATTCGTTATTATCACATAGTTGAAAGGGAGTAACCAGTATCACAGATTGGAAAAGCAAAGAAAGAAATTAGAGTTTTACTTTCTATCTCCATATTGGAAAAATGTCAACAAAGAACGTGACAAACACAGATGGCGACGAAAACATGCCATCATGAAGAGTCCAGACCCAGATATCGTTCTGGGTCACTTGACAAACTCAAAGTTTATTCATGTGACCATCACACTTAGTTGTGTGTAACAGATTCAGAGTAAAGAGAGATTTCAGGTGACAAGGATTTTTTGGACTAGATACTCCGATGACATTCGGACCCGATAGGAATCTTTCCTTTCAGATGGTTATAGGGGGAAAAACCATATCCACGGCTTTGGTTATGTAGGTTGTAAATTAGGAATTGAATTAGTTGGCATCAAATTCAACTTTTCTCTAGTTTCAGGTTGGGAAAAACGGTCTATTAATTGGATATATAATAAATAAATTTTATTTTCAATTTTATTGCTTGCTAATTTAATATAAAGAATTGAATTTAATTGATTTTAGAGATTAAACAATAATTAGTTTCCATTTGTTCCCCTTATTTTTTTTAATGTTTTTTTTTTAAAGGGTGCAAATTGAATTGAGAACTAAATATTTGGAACACGACATTCCTGTTTGTTTTAATTTCGGCCATCCTTAGAGATGATTTGTTTTTACTCTAGCTGACTTTATAATATGTCTGAACACTTGTCACAACGTTTGACACAAGCAACGCTATAAACCCTCTTCCGCACTAGGACAGGACTGTCCCGGGACAGCCCCCTGCCCCAAAAATCTGAAAACATATAAAATTTAGAGAGATCTTCCGCACCTATTGGGGACGGGACAAAACAGTCCCGTTGTGTCCCAAGCCGTTGTGATTTGCTACAAAATCAACGGGACATGACTGTCCCAGCCCCGTGTTCATATCGTTTGTGATAGTGGGGAAAAATAAAAGCAGACTTCCGCACTAGGACAAAAAAGTCCCAGACTTGGCGGCGCCGTGTCAAAATTGAAATCCCCTGTTTTTAAATTTTCTGCATCCCTACTACTACTCCTCCTCCTCCTCCTCCCTCCTCCTCCCTCCTACTACTACTACTACTACTACTACTACTACTACTACTACTACTACTACTACTACTACTTACTACTCTCTACTACTACTACTACAATACTACTACTACTACTACTACTACTACTACACTACTACTACTACTATTTCTATTGTTGCTTCTGCTGTGGCTATGCCACTAATATATTAATACCTAAAATCCCTTATATTTTGTATTTATTTCCAATTCCATTGTATTTAATTTTCCAAAAATAGTCCACACTTTATATTTAGTTCACTGTTTTTTATGCTGCATTACACCAGTTCCTCCCCGCCTCCCCTCTTTTGACATAATTAAGTACGCACCTTTTATAATTTCTATTGCTCTGTTTTAATTCGCGCTTCCTCACAAAGTAGCATACAATTTCCTGCCATTTAAGTTTTTTTGTTTATGCATCTTAACAACGCCCCTACCACATTATCTCATTCGTCTGTAGTTTTTAATTCAAACATGTGTTGTTGATGAAGGGGAAACCCGAAACGTCCATTTTTTATCTGTTTTCGTATATTAAACTAAGCTTACATTCAATTTCAACAGTTATAATTTATTTATTTATTTCAATTCTGAATATAAAAAAGAAGAACAATTCAAAAATAATTCTATGTGATGAAACCACGTAAAGAAGGCATAGCAACATAAATATTTTCGGCAATTTAAAAACGTTTTGGGTTTTTAAATATAATTTAAGAAGTGTTTACACTTTGTGACACAGCAGTAACGTGTCTAAAACCGGTCGCAAAATCTATTCGGTAACTTTGGGATCAATTACTTTATCGTTATTTATTTCGGGAATTCTAAAAGAAAATATTTATAAGTTAGTCCTTCTGAGCCACTTGGACTCATTGTAAACAAATTAATAGTCCTTTAGAGCCTTGTAGCCAATGGTGCAGGGAAGTTTTTCCGGTTTCAATAGCGTGAAGCGGACAATTAACGTATTTGTTTTAAAACCTTTGAACGGGACGCTAGTCTGTTAGTCTATCGCAGATTACTATCCCAGCTTGACAGGTACCCTTTTCATGAAGGGAGTGAGTGAATTGGAGTAAATTTTCTTGCTCTAGAAAGTACAAGTTGGCTTCGGTCGGAAATCGAACACAAACCTCTGAGTCCAGAGTACAACGCCCCTAACCATAGGCCATCTTGCCTCCTAAGCTTAAAAATCCGGAACTTATCCATGTTTCTGTGGCGTTGAGCAGACAGATAACAGTTTTAAAATTTAAAATAATAAAATTCATTTTTTCACCCCATAGGGGAAATTTTTCTCGAGGGTCTATTCCAAGGTAAGATGGAATAACCCGGGCGTTAGCCGCAATGCAGCCCCGGGAAATTTAGCTAGGACAAGGTATAACCAGGCGTCAGCCGCAGTGCAGCCCCGCAAATTGAGCTAGGCGAGGTGACTTAATCAACTGATGCCTTTCGGTTACGAAGCATGCTGACTTTCTATTATCCTCTTGAATGTGCTAGTCCGTCAAGATTTCTTTCATCAGCGAACTGGTACTCATTTTCACCTGGGTAAATGAGGTGATTCCAAGAAAGTCATTTTAAGATAAGATCGGAGTCACCAAAAAGTTACGGAATTGACCCTTGAGCAATCTTTGGGTCATTAAAGGATGCACCCAATATTGTTTTCTCTTTCAATTTGTCTTTTTTTTTCACGTGGTTAAAGCACAGAAATATGCAACATCTATTTTTTATCCATTACTAGGGAGTAAATAGTATAGTAGTAGTGTAGAGTAGTAGTAGTATAAATAGTAGTAGTTTAGTAGTAGTAGTGTGTAAATGGTAGTAGTAGTAGTAGTAGTAGTAGTTTGTATAGTAAATAGTAGTAGTAGTAGTCGTCGTCGTATCGTGGTAGTGGTATGGAGTGTAGTTTGTAGTAGTAGGTAGTAGTAGTAGTAGTAGTAGTAGTAGTATGTTTGTAGTAGGTAGTAGTCGTAAATGTGTATAGGTGTAGGTTAGTAAATGTAGTAGTAGTAAATAGTAGTAGTAGTAGTAGTAGTAGTAGTAGTAGTAGTAGTCGTCGTCGTAGTCGTAGTCGTGGTATTGGTAGTGGTAGTAGTAGCAGTAGCAATAAATATTACTTTTGCTATAAGAATATTTCATGATTTATAAATTTCTTATGAAAACCCAAATCCCATTGTACAGTTTTAAAAAATCATTGTCTTTCATGTCGTATCTTATGTTGATTCATAAAATGTGAATAATTAAACAGTTTGCAATTGCCTACAAAAGAATTTTTTGAGTCTTGTAAAAAAAAAAAAAAAAATGAATGTTCGCGCAGGTGTGTCCTGGGACAGTCCTGCCCTAGTGCGGAATCCCTTTTGAATAGAAGTTTTCTCCATTGGGACAGGACAAATTTGTCCCGGGACAGTTTTGTCCTACGGGGGAAGGAGGGTTATTTCGTTCCCCGAAACTGGGCCGTCCATTATGCGCTTCAGAGGGGTATCCCCATTTCCCTCCCTCTCTCTCCCTTTTTATCTTACTCAGACAGTTTCCCGTAATCGTCTCCCTCCGGACATCGGGGGCTGGATCGCTGCCATTATCGGGCCCCATTCTCTAGGAGTTGTTGCTAGCGTTCCTGACACTATGCGCATCGACTTTCTATCCCCCTTTTTTCTTTTTTTATTGTCGCCCGATATAACCTTAATCGTTGCCCTAGCTCCGTTTTAAAAACCTTAAAAACAAAACAAAATTATAGCTATTTCAATACAAGTGACCAGTTGGGTTTGTCTTTATCAATTCCCTGGTCTCCGGCTAGTAAAAAGAAAAGAAAAAGGAAAAGGAAAAGAAAAAAAAAACAAAACAAATCAACATTTTAAAAAGGCGGTCATTTTTCCCCCGTAAGACGCGTATGACAAATAGATAGATGAATAATAGATAGATAGATTGGATAGATAGATAGATAGATAGATAGATAGATAGTGATAGATAGATAGATAGATAGATAGATAAATCATCATCATCATCATATCATTGCCTTTTCCACCCTGGGTCAGGTATAGGCCACAGACAAACAGTTTCCACCCTTCCCTATCCTGGGCTATCTTTTAATCTCATTCCAGGTCTTACCACTTCTTTGATATCAGCTTTTTTAATTCTTCTCCATTTTCCCTCGTTGGCCTTCCCCTTGACCCTTCTACCCTGAGGGTTCCAGTCCAATACTTTCTTTGTTATAGTGGAGTCATTCTTTCTAAGCGTGTGTCCAATCCACCTCCATCGTCTTCTTCTATTTCCTCTCCCACTGGTTTCTGCTGTGTTCTTTTCCATACTTCCTCATTTTTTATTCTATCCATCCATTTTATTCTGAGTAGCTTACGCATTGCACCTGTTACGAAAATCTTGTACCCCCCTTATACATGCCTGTGATGCGCTCCAAGTTTCACATCCATTACAGTAGGGCAGACTTCACATTTGAGTTCAAAAGTCTTAGCTTTAGTCGAAGGGAGATATTTTTAGTTCTCCAAACTCTGTTCAAAGAGTGTGCAGCCTGTGCCTTTCCTTTTTCGTGCTTTCCCCCTTGCTTCCGTGCCTATCCTTGAAATTTAATTTCCGAGATAGCAAAAGGTTATTTCTTGGGTTTTCCTGATCTTTTATTTGATCTGCCCCTTTGCGCTTACCTATCCCAAGACCTTTGACTTTGCGGGGGTGAATTTTTAACCAATTGTTTCCCGAGAGGTATTCCGAAAAGATAAATGAATAAAAAATAAATAATCAACATTTTTTGCTCGCCCAAGAATTGCTGAAGAAGGAACAAATTGCTTTACTAAGTCTTTTTGTTTTTTTCAGAAGCCTTTTTCGTGATTC
This sequence comes from Berghia stephanieae, assembly GCF_034508935.2. NCBI lineage: Eukaryota > Metazoa > Mollusca > Gastropoda > Nudibranchia > Aeolidiidae > Berghia > Berghia stephanieae. Next base: position 2,020 of record NW_027624687.1, on the reverse strand, counting down.
TTCTAGCAAAATTTAATCAATCAGTTTATAAACTTTTAAATCTTAAAAAACAGTTTAGTGTGTTAGACGTTATGGGATAACCGTTGTGATATTTTACTTAAACGAAAAGAAATAAAGAACGTCCTAGTTGCGTCATGTTCAAACATAGAAAAAAAATTTTTTTTTCAAAAAATGCGCGAAAAAGTTTCTTGTTTTTTCAAAAATTAATTGTCACGTCCGGGGTTAAATGAAACAAACTCCCAAAAAAAGGGAATTCTTTGGCCGGGAGAGTGATATACCTACCGGCCCCAACGTTTTCCTTTGATTTACTATGGCGACCTTCGAGAAAGATGATTCCCAACCCTAAGAAAGCCGATGCTTCGGCTTCCGGTAATTTACCGAAGAAGAAAAATTTTCGTTCATGTATATCTTTGCAACTTCCAGCACCGATTAACCTTGGGCGCGATAAGGGGGTCACTGATTGCTTGCCTATACATCAACAAAAACGGGAATATTAAAAAGAAGGGCCCAAAAAAATTAAAAAAGCTTTTTCAAAGTCAAGCAGCGATCCTTGCCTTTGACCTTTTTAGGTAAGGGCGATAAGGGGTCCCCAGTTGCCCCGAAATTTTAAAACGTTCAAAAAGCAACGAGGAATATAAAACTGATGGCAAAATAAAGAAAGCTTTTTTCGAAGCTAAACGATTTTTCAAAACAAGCAGCGTCCGGACCTTTGAACTTTCGGTAAAGAGCAAAAAATCTCAATGAAAAATAAAAAAGATAAATGATATAATTTTTTACCGGGCCCTCTGCCGTGTTTGTCAGTAAAAAATTGATGACAAGCCTGAACTGCCTGCAACCCTGTCCAGAATCTTTCTTCAAAAAATTTTGGCCCGAAGAGTAGGAAGTCCATCGACCCCTTGACAGAGTATATAGGGATTCCCCTAACGTCTACAAATACGACTAAAACTCCCAAAAACGTTCAGAGCTTCTTTCAAGAACATAGGGCCCGAAGCGTGGAACTCCAGTCGACCCATCTGACAGTAGTAGTTAGGAAACTATCCCTGAAAGTCTACGAATACACATAAACTGCCAAAAAAAATTTTACATGTGGGAGAATTTCGGGGATCTTTTTTTGGGCCCCGTTGTTGCCGATGTCCCATTGATATAACCGGAAAAAGCAAAAAACCCTGCTGGATTTTCACCTATATTGTTGATTACAATTTTTTACAAGGGCATATATACACCGGCCCTTTTAAGGCCACCTTTTTTAAATTATTTAAAACCCGGCCCTTTAAGGGCCACTTTAAACAATTATATACACCGGGCCCTTATAAGGGCCCTTTATACAATTATATCACCCGGCCCTTATAAGGGCCACCTTAACAATTACTATACGGCCCTTTTAAAAGGGCCAGCCCCCCCCCAATCCCGTTGGATCATCCCGGCCTGCCCCCTCTTTCCCCTTTCCTTATTTTTTTTTTTTTTTTTTTTAAATTTTTTTATTTTTTTTTCTTCCTTTCTCTTTTTATATTTTTTCTCTCTTTTTTTTTTTTTTTTTCAAAATTTTAACCGTGAGGGGTTTTCATTATTTTAAAATGATTGGCTATGATGATTTTTTTTTATTTTTTAAAATTTTATAATTTTTTTTTTTCTTCCCTTTTTTTTTTTATTTTTTTTTCTCTTTTTTAAATTTAAAAAAAAAAAACCTAACCCTGAAAACCCCTTTTTCCCACTAGGACAGGGGCTGTCCTGGGAAGTCCCGTCCCAAATTTTTAACATATAGAATTTTTAGAGAAATCTCCGCACCTATTGGGACGGGACAAAACAGTCCCGTTTTCCCCAACCGTTGTGAAAATGCTACCAAACAACGGGACAGGGCTGTCCCCCGTCCCCTGTCTATCGTTTTTGTATAGAAAAATATAGCACCTTCCGCACTAGGACAAAAAAGTCCCAACTTTTGGGGGCGCCGTGCAAAATTGAAATGCCTGTCTTTTTTTTCTGCATCCCTTACTACATCTACTAACTACTACTACTATCCTAC
>NW_027624686.1:0-7904 GCF_034508935.2 Berghia stephanieae | reverse complement strand
TTCCCAACTACGCTCGGTGACTTACCTGTTTGTTTCAAACTTTTGAGCATCGTCAAGACCTTTAACTCACTCAACCCTAACACCGACTATATCCGTAGTTTACCCGGGGTTACTTTTACCACATGCCTATTTATTACATTTTTATGAGACAAATTATAGGCGTAGTATCAAAGCTAATGTTTTTAGTTTTTACATGTCAATGGTAGTTGAATAAAACCATCTATGTACATGTTCATTTTTAATAAAAATTTTTTTATAATTTTGAAAAGTAGCAAAAAATCTCTAGGATTGAGTGAGTTAAAGATGCATTAGAAATTATCAGGAAAGCACCATCGCTTTCTTTTATTTTTTATTCTATTATTTTTTGTTTGGACATGCAATACGTGTACTTATTTGGAGGTCTCATATCCGAACTCAATTATGGGTTTGATTTATCACTGTTACTGTTGTAATGGAGAATAATTTGCGTTGGTTTGGGAATAATTCAATTACACCAACGAGCCCATTATACTTTGAGTTATCAGACGTGCAAAGAAGTACACGTTAGATATGTAACATCGTCAAAAATGGTCAGTCTGATGGAGTCGGTCGAAGAAGAAGAAGACGAAACCAGTTAAACATACTTGAATCCCGCGTTGATCTTCTATTTCTATTATGTGATGTGCGAGCATTATCTTCAGTAGAAAGGCCGCCAATGTCTGTGAAATTAAATTGATTAAATTATTATTCTCATCTCATGTAGTTCTATATCTGAAGCAGACGTCGGAGGTCATCTTCCGCCAAGCTGATCTATCTCTTGCCAATTCTATTAAAGCAGCGCCACCTTTCTCAGCTTCATCTGTCCAAGTTCTTATCCCTTTCAAATACGTTATTCTTTGTCTTCCTCTTATTCTTTTTCCATTCATCTTTCCAGTCAAGGCGAGTATTTCCAAACCAGGGTGGCGGATAATGTGTCCTAAAAATTCCATTTGGCGTTTGATGATTTTTGTTATCAGTGATCTTTTTCTGTTTGCCATTTCTAAAATTTCTTCATTTCTTTTCCTTTCCATCCATGACACCCTCATCATTCTTCTGTAAAACCACATTTCCACTGCCTCCAGTCTTTTAACCATGGTCTTGTTTATGGTCCAGCTCTCACAACCATATAGCAGCACAGACAGTACATAGCAATCCAGGACTTTGATTTTTGTTTTCATGCTAATATTCCTGTTTTTCATAATTGTATGCAGCTGGTTGAATGCATTCTTCGCCATACCTATTCTTTTCTTTATTTCACAATCTGATTTTCCATTGGATGTTACATTGAAGCCTAAATATTTGAAACATTCAACTTGTTGTATTGTTTGTCCTCTGCTTGTTATTACACAGGCTGGTGGGTTATTATTTTTAGATACCGTCATACATTCTGTTTTAGATATATTCAGTTCCAGTCCCATATTTTCACTACTCCTGACTACAACATCCAGTAATTCTTGTAGTTCATGTTCAGATTCTGCCAGTAGAACCGTATCATCTGCATACCTCAGATTTGTTACATTCTTTCCTCCAATACACACCCCCTTCTTATGTTCGATATCTCTTAATATCATTTCACTATAGAGGTTGAATAAATCTGGAGACAAAACACACCCCTGCCTAACTCCTCTTCTAATAGGTGTAAAACTGCTTAGTTCGTTGTCAACACGCATTGCTGCTTCTTGTTCCCAGTACAAATTCCGTAATATTCTTAAATCTTTACCATCAATGTCCAAGGATGATAGAATTTTGAATAGTTTTTCGTGTTGTACTTTATCAAAGGCTTTTGAATAGTCGATGAAACACATATACAGATCTTTATTTACTTCAATACATCTTTCCATCAGCATTGATAATGTGAATATTCCATTTCTGGTACCCTTGTCCTCAACAAAACCAAATTGCATCTCCCCAATTTCAGGTCGTATTTTATTTCTTATTCTTAGTAAAATTATCTTCAAAAAGAATTTTTGTGAGGTGGCTCATTAGGCTAATAGTTCTGTGTTGTTCACAATCAACTGCCCCTGGCTTTTTTGGTAGTGCTATAAAAATGGATCGTTTCATATCAGTTGGCATTTTTCCTGTGTCATACACTTGATTTAGAAGGTTTGTGATGAATTCAATCCCCCATTCACCCAGGCCAGTCAAGGCTTCAATTGTTATGGCATCAGGTCCTGCAGCTTTTCCATTTTTCATGCTTTTCATGACGTTCCTAACTTCATCTTTCATTATAGAAGGCCCTTCCAGTTCTTTTATCATAGGCATTTCTCCTCGATTATCAAAAAAAAGTTCTTCAATATATTCTGACCATCTGTTTAGAATGCAGTCTTTGTCCATGATGGTGTTTCCACGCTTGTCTTTGATGCATCCACTTTTAGCACCTGATTTAGTTTTGTTTGTCACTTCTTTGATTTTCTGATGGAAGAATTTGCCATTTTTTTCTTTGCAGGACATTATATAGTGACATTGTTCATTTATCCAGTCTTCTTTAGCTTCGTTGCATTTTCTTTTTATCTGCCTGTTCAGAGTCTTGTATTTTTCTTCCTGATTTTTGGCCTTTCTTCTCTCATTCATTAATTCTAATATCTCTGGAGTAATCCATTTCTTCTTCTGCAACTTAAGTGTGGTTGGAACATTTTCTTCTAATGATGCAGCAACACTGTCTTTAAACTGCTCATATTTCTCTTCTATATCTGTTAGTTCTCCAAGCACTTCAAACTTGTTTCTTACTGATAGTTCAAATTTTTCTTGTATCTTCTGTTCCTCCCGGAGAATGTCTAGTTGGTATTTAGGTTTAGCCTTTGCTCTTTTGCAGATTTTCAATTTAACTCGTATGGGGCATAGCACAGGTATATGATCGCTGTTACAGTCAGCCCCCGGCATAGATTTGGCATACAAAACCGAGTTTCGGAAACGTTTGCTGATGAGTATGTAATCTATTTGGTTTCTCACTCCATCTCCAGGACTTTTCCATGTCCACTTCCTTCTATTGTGGTTTGTTGACCAAGTATTTGTGATTGTCAGATCATGTTGACGGCACCATTGAATAAGACGATCACCTCTGTCATTTTTGTCTCCCAGACCATGTGGGCCCACAATATCTTCTATTCTTTCTCGGCCCACCTTGGCATTAAAATCGCCCATGATGAGTTTTATGTCTGAAGACTTAAACTGATGCATTGCTTTATCTATTTGTTGATAGAAATTTTCCACTTCTTCATCATCGTGACTGGTGGTTGGGGCGTATATTTGTAAAATATCAAAATCAAAAGGTTTTGCTTGTAGTTTGATTGCCATTACTCTGTCTGATATGGGCCAGAATCCTTTGACTGCTCGCGCCGTTTTATTATCTAGTATAATTCCAACTCCCCTTTGGTGTTCTCCTCCTCCTGAGTATATAATTTTACAGTCATCATAATTAAGTTCTCCTGCTCCTTTCCATCTAACTTATTATAATAAATTATTATTAGCATGTTTTTTATTTCAATACAAATCTTTTCTTAAATTTGAAAACTCTAACAATAACAAGTAACTAAAAAGTAAGATTCCAAGGACTCAACTATGCGCGGAGTGAGGCTCGAACCAGGACCTTTCGATTCAAAAGCTAGTGTCATACCACAAGACCACATAGCAGCAAACGTCAAAGCCGTTTTGTTTTGGCAAATCAAATGACAATAAGTAATAAATACATAAAGGAATAAATAGACAAAATAGTCCTCGCTTTCGGTGAAGTGTCACCGGAAGCGAGGACTAGAGACGCATGCGCACAACCAACATGATGTTCTCTCTCTAATAACTTTTCCGCCGGTGACGTCCAATCAAGGGACGCTACTCTTCCGCTAATCTCATTCCCTATAGCGCCCCTTTCCACCAAAAGTACCAGGAAGCGCTTATACAAAGACAAAAAAATAACATGCACATGCGATTATATAGGTATTTCAATCAATATAATCACTCACAGAAAAACTAAAAGGAAGTACTCTGCCTTCAAAGAGGTTTTTTTTTTCATTATATTCAATTTTTTTCTAATGCATTTATCTTAAAAACATTCCAATTCTAGCTGGCTAAACATAAAGAAAGAAAGAAAAAGGAGGGAATGAGTGGAACGATCTTGGATTTGTTCTTCTCACTGTTTGTTTCTATCTTTGTCTGAATTTTCCCATTATTTTAATATTCTTATCTATCTTATCTCCTCCCCCCCCCCCTCCAAAAAAAAAAGAAACAAAAAAAAAGAAACAAAAACCTTCGGTAAATCAGATGCCCATATGAAACAGTTAGGATTATTACCTCATCATGAAGCACAGACTAGGGCTAAAATGACAACCCTGTACAAATATTTTTTTTCGCCTTATAGAGATACCAGTAAATTAATATCACACGGAGTCAAGTAAAATATAAACTAGGCAATCAGCGTATCACTTTTAAGATATTCATGTTCATGGTTGTCATCTTCTTTCATTTTCCCAACTACGCTCGGTGACTTACCTGTTTGTTTCAAACTTTTGAGCATCGTCAAGACCTTTAACTCACTCAACCCTAACACCGACTATATCCGTAGTTTACCCGGGGTTACTTTTACCACATGCCTATTTATTACATTTTATGAGACAAATTATAGGCGTAGTATCAAAGCTAATGTTTTTAGTTTTTACATGTCAATGGTAGTTGAATAAAACCATCTATGTACATGCTCATTTTTAAAAAATTTTTTTTTTTTCCAATTTGAAAAGTAGCAAAAATCTCTAGGATTGAGTGAGTTAAAGATGCATTAGAAATTATCAGGAAAGCACCATCGCTTTCTTTTTTTTTATTCTATTATTTTTGTTTGGACATGCAAGACGTGTATTTATTTGGAGGTCTCATATCCAAACTCAATTATGGGTTGATTTATCACTGTTACTGTTGTAATGGAGAATAATTTGCGTTGGTTTAGGGAATAATTCAATTACACCAACGAGCCCATTATACTTTGAGTTATCAACGTGCAAACAAGTACACGTTGGATATGTAACATCGTCAATAATGGTCAGTCTGATGGAGTCGGTCGTAGAAGAAGAAGAAGACGAAACCAGTTAAACATACTTGAATCCCGCGTTGATCTTCTACTTCTATGTGATGCGCCAGCATTATCTTCAGTAGAAAGGCCGCCAATGTCTGTGAAATAAGATTGAATAAATTATTATTAGCATGCTTTTTATTTCAATAAAAACCTTTTCTTAAATTGAAAACCTCAACAATAACAAGTAACTAAAAAGTAAGATTCCAAGGACTCAACTATGGCGCCGAGTGAGGCTCGAACCCAGGACCTTTCGATTCAAAAGCTATGTCATACCACAAGACCACATAGCCGCAAAACGTCAAAGCCGTTTTGTTTTGGCAAATCAAATGACATAAGTAATAAATACAAAAAGGGAAATAAATAGACAAAAATAGTCCTCGCTTTCGGTAAAGTGTCTCCGGGAAGCGGGGACAAAGAGACGCATGCGCACAACCAACATGATTTCTCTCTCTAATAACTTTTGTCCCCCCCCCCCCCCCCCCCCCCCCCCCCCCCCCCCCCCCCCCCCCCCCCCCCCCCCCCCCCCCCCCCCCCGGGGGGGGGGGGGGGGGGGGGGGGGGGGGGGGGGGGGGGGGGGGGGGGGGGGGGGGGGGGTACGTTTTTTTTTAAAGATTTATTTCGGGTTTCTCTTCTTTCTTTTTCCCCCAAAAGTGGGGAACCGTTTTTTAAAAACAAAAACCCCGTTTTAACCCCAAATCCAACCCAAAAACCCCCAAAAATTTTCCCCTTTTTTCCCCTTTTTTTTTTTCAATGCTTTTTTATTCTTAAAACAAATTTGGGGTAATAAAAAGAAAAAAGAAGGAATTAAAAAAAAAAACCATCTTGAATGTTTTTTTTTTTAAAATTTTTTAATTTGAAAATAAAAAATTTAAATTTTTTAATTTTAAAAAAAAAAAAAAAAATTCGGAAAAACCATGTTTTTTTTTTTTTTTAAATTTCTAAAAAAATTTTTTTTTACTTTTAAAAATATTTCTTTTTTTTTTTAAATTTTCCAACCCCATTTTTTTTTTTAAATTTATCACTTTTAGGGGTTTTTTGGGGGTTTTTTTTTCTTGGTTGGGATAATTTTCCCCCGACCCCATTAACTTTTTTCCCCCAAAAAAAAACCTTTAGTTTAAACCGAAAATTTTCACCCGGGGGGGAAAAATGGCAGGAAAAAAGAGAAAATTTTTTTTAAAAATTTAAAAAACCCCTTATCTTTTTTTTTTTTTTTTTATCTTAAAAAAAAAAACCCCAAGGTTTAAAAATTAAAAAATTGTAAATTTTAAAGCAATTTTTTTTTTAAAAAAATTTTTTAAAAAAATTTAAAACTTAAAATAAAAGTCCAAAAAGAAAATTAAAGGTAATATCCGGATTGGTAAAAAAAATTTTCTTTTTAAAACATTAAACCCACCAAACTGAAAAAAGAAAACCCTTTTTTTGGAAAAAAATGCAAAAGGAAAAAAATTTGGAAAAAAAAAAAAAAAAAAAAAAATTTCCCGTTTTCTAATTTTAGGAAAGGGGGTGGAGAAACCCAAAAAAATTTTTTTTAATTTTTTTTTTGCCTTTTTTCAAAAAACCCTTTCTCTTGAAAACCCTTTTCCCTAAAAGCCCCCCCTTTCCCCAAAAAAGGGGGGGGGGTTTTAAAAAAAAAAAAAAAACCATGCCCGATAATAAAAAACAAAACCTTTTTTCAAAAAAAAAAAATAATACTGTTAAAGATTTTTTTTTCCTTTTTTAATTTTTTTCAAGAATTTTTAAAAAAATTATTCTCTCCCCAAAAAAAAAAAGGGGAAAAAAAAGGGGGGGGTTTTAAAAAAATCTTTTTTTTTTTTAACGGTTTTTTTAAAACTTTGCAAAATTTTCCCTTTTTTTAAATTTCATCATTTATCTCCCCCCCCTAAAAAAAAAAAAAAAAAAAAAAAAAAAACAAAAATTCTTTTTAAAGGTTTTTAAAACTTTTAAATTATTTTCCAAAAAAAGGGGGAAAAAAAGAAACCCTTAAAATTTTTTTTTCCCTTTAAAATCCTATTTTAAAAATCAAAAAAAACACAAAAAAAACAAAGAAAAAACGGGTTTTACCCTTTTTCTTTTCCCAATGTTACTCTTTTTGAAAATTTTGAATGCAACCCTTAATATCCCCCTTTAAACCGTAACCCCTTTTTTACCCGGGTTTATTTTAAAACATGCCTATTTTTAATTTTTTTGGAAAAATTTTTATTTTAACAGTTGTTTTTTTTCCCCAAATTAGTTGAAAATTTAAAACCACAAAAGCTATTTTTAGTTTTTTTTTTATTTTTTTTTTTAAAATAGAAAAATTTAGGTTGAAGTAAAAGTATTAAAATTCGGAGGAAAACCCCCCGTTTTTTTTTAATTTTTTTTTTTTTTTTAAAAATGAGGTGATTTATTGGAAAAAATCAAAAACCCCCTTTTTTTTTATTTATTTTTTGTTTGTTTGGGGAAAATTTTTGGGGGGTTTTTAAAATAATTTTTTTAAAAACGGTTTTTTATTGATTTTTGGGGGAAAAAAAAAACCCCATTGAAAGCAAAAATTTGGAAAAAGGGGGGGGGAAAAAAAGGAAAAAGTTTAAAAAAAAAACCCTTTTTCCTACTTGGGGGGGGCCCCCAATTATTTCAGAAAAAAAAACCCCCCCCCGGGCTTGAAAAAATTTTGATAAATTATTATAGCATGTTTTTTATTTCAATAAAAACCTTTTTTTAAATTGAAAACCTAACAATAACAAGTAACTAAAAAAAAAGATTCCAAGGACCAAACTATGCGCCGAGTGGGGGGAACCAGGCCCTTCAAAATTTAAAAAAACAAAAAAAAAAAGAAAACCCTTTTTCAAAC
>NW_027624685.1:0-7892 GCF_034508935.2 Berghia stephanieae | reverse complement strand
GCCCTGCGAGTTTGGTAGAAAATGTTTCTTGACTCCACCGAGGCGTTTTATTCACCGTTTGTTATCATCTCGTTTTAGAATGAATGAAGTTGACGTCATTCAGCTTCGTTTTATTATTTTCGATATCCCCCCCCCAAAAAAAAAGCAAAGCAAAACAACAACAACAACAACAACAACAACAACAAAAGACAAATCTTACAAAGGCTGGCTTTGATGTTTTTCTAGGGGAGGGGGGTTGACCCAAAACCAAAAAAAACCCAGATTCGATTAAGAAAAATGTTTGGCAATTATCGAATTTTTTTTATGGCCCGGAATATATAGCACACCTACTACCCCCCCCCCCCTCCATCCCCCGGTTATATATCAAAACCTGAATTTCACAATATTAAGCGGTCATTATACCATACTATGAAATTATGCCTAAATTACGTATATTCACTAGGCAGTGATTTGCAAGGGACAAGTTTTAAACTTCCTGGTATAATAAATACCTAGTGAAGGCTGCAGTTGTATTGGTCGGTGGTGGCAGCATAGGGCATTGAATTATTGAATAGGGGAAGGAAATTGCAAGGAATTCAGTGATAAACGGTTAACGGCTTTCTCGGAATGATGTCACTATCTAACTCAGGCCTGCCTATTTGAAATTGGAAAAAAAATCGTAGTTTTCAGGGATACTAAGCACAGTAGGCGTTATATATAACTACTTAAATAATACGACCTAAATGCACATTATTAAATGTGAATATAATTTATCGCATAATGTATGAAAGGGTTGGGGGGGTGAAGGAGAGAGAGAGAGAGAGAGAGAGAGAGAGAGAGAGAGAGAGAGAGAGAGAGAGGGAGGGGCAGGCAAAAAGCTGTGCCAATTGTAGGTGAGGGCAGGATGGTAGGTACTTGTGTAATTAGACAGGGACGCTTATTGATAATTAGGTGTTTAAGATAAGCAGATAGGTAAATGCGTAAATGTTAAACTGGAAGGAAGGGATGGTTGTATTACCAATAACTAGAGATGGCTGTTGAAACAGACGGATATAAAGATTGGGGTAGGGTGGCGGGGTGTAAATCGTTGTATGTTGTCAATAGTAAACATTGCATTGTTGTTGGTAACAGATGTTGTGTTCCATGAGTCAGTGGGAATTAAGTAATTATTCAATGATACCTTTGTTTTTGTTTTGTTGATTTATTATTGCCATATTATGCATTTATTTATTGCCATTGCCATTGCCCCATTATTGACAGGTCATTGTAGTTGTCACAGCCCATCGGTTGTCAAAGCAGACGATCGCTGCTGATTGGACGACGGTGGTTTCCATTTCAATCCAATCGCCTTCACTCATTTTGTAAATCGAATCTCTGAATAATTTGTAATCATATTCTTATAAATGTGGGGAGTTTTATGTGTCCCCCTTGAAAGAGTGCATTATTGTATGATATTGGGGGAGGGGGGGGGTGTAATAATGTAATAATTGAAAACTACCTTTGTCTGTTTCGAGTTTATTTATTATTATGTCCCATTTTGTGCGTATGTGTGTTGGGGGAGGGGAGCGATGGTATATTATTGACAACAGTGGAAAACTGTTCGTGTCCATTGTGTATGTGTGTGTGTGTGTGTGTGTGTGTACGTGTTTGTATGTGTGTGTATTGTTTGGGGGGGGGTTGAGTTATGTAGGTCGATACTAGTGTATGTGTGTCGAGAGAGAGAGAGAGAGAGAGAGAGAGAGAGAGAGAGAGAGAGAGAGAGTGAGAGAGAGAGTGAGAGAGAGAGAGAGAGAGAGAGGGGAGGGGTGGGGGGGGGGGTAGAGAAGATAAGCCTAGCACACCCGGGTATAAATCATAAATAGACCTGCGGGCAATATAAATAGTGCCACTTCGCGGAAACGTGTGACGAGAGACAAACCTCGAATCACCAGGTGAGACGTCCTTGAACTTTCAGACTACATCATGGCCAGGGTATCGATTCATGATGACATCACTGCACTACGTTTGTTGGGCGTGTCGACATCATTTTATTACGGATACGAGTGGTCTAAGGGGAATAATCTATGAAATTACTTTATATTTCTTATGTATTAATTTTGTCTTCACCGTCTCTTTGTTCCACATTTTAATGCGCGGAGATAATAATGACGATAATAATGTTGTTGTTGTTGTTGATGATGATGATATATGATGATGGTGGTCGTGGTGGTGGTGGTGGTGGTGGTGGTGGTGGTGGTGGTGGTGGTGGTGATGGTGATAGTTTTCAATAAAACCGAAACTTAGCCTCTAACTCAAGACTGAATCCGATGCTCATTCTTACAGTACGGCTATTTATTAAGGCGCTCTTCCAATTTTATTTTATTTTTTTAGTGGATGCGTTTATTGGTATTATGATTAATAGAAAACTTTGAAGATTTTAGATTTTCATTTCCGTCTTCCCCCGTTAACTCTCTCCTTACCAGCAATTTTTAGAATTTCCCCCCAAAACTTCACACCCGCCGACACAAAATAGACTTTTCCTAATCAAACAAAAAGTAACAAGTGCATTCTGTACAGAATGTTGTTCAGCAAAATGATGTCTACGACACAGTGTTTAGTATTTATAGCTGTAATCAAAGCATTTCTATAGATTTTGTGATGCACAAGAGAAATCAGAATGAGAAAATTGTCGGTTGTACCGTAACGAATGTGACGATTTTCCTATTGGTGGTAAGGAAAGAGTTAAAATCTTGCTTTATGTGATTTCAGTGAATTGTTTCATTTTGTTTCAATTCACATTTTAAAAAGATTTTTACTTTGATTTAAAAAATCAAAAAAAAAAAAAAAACATTTGAAAAATTAAAGATTCGAATAACTCGATTTAATCCGTCTTTCCAGATGATGATGATGATGATGATGATGTGTTTGTGTGTGTGTGTGTGTGTGTGTTTATGTATCTATGTGTGTATCCGGGTGTTTGTGTAGTTCCATTAAAACGTGCATTTCTTCCAATGGCTTTGGCAATCTGGTTATCATCTATTGGGTTGTATTTAATATTTCGTGTTGTCACGTGACACATTGACCACGATTTGATTCCCATTTATTGATGAGCACCAGATTTTTCAGCATGTGTTGAATTAATGGCGTGTTGTTGTGTTTGGTGTAAATATCATTGATTCCAATCTCTATGATTTCGGCTGTTCTCTGCAATCGTCACGAGTGACATCTTCATTGTCTTATCATTTTTATACGATATGAATTTACCCAAAAGTCAGGATTGATTTCAAGTTAGTCCACCCCACCCCCCCCCACCCCTCTCCCCTTCTACTCCCCATCCCATCCCCCATTCTCTCTCTGTCTGTCTTGTTTTTGGTTTGCAATGTTGAATTAGAGATGATTGGGTTGAATTCATCGTTCCCTCCAACGCTAACAAAACGACTTTTCGTTTTTGATCAGAAAAGTTTGACTTGATAAAGTTGCATAAACAGTCAAGAGTTATTTGAAGCATCATGGTTAAGACTTTTGGACATTAAAAAAAATGTTAGGTGGGGTGAGATTTTAATCTAGCAATTCAATATGGGAAGTAAAAGTTATCTGGCTAAATGAACAGAAAGTGATTTTCTGTAGTCGGTTGTATAAACATACTTGTTATATTGGAAAAAAAAAATTATAAATAACATAGTTTTGCTTATTTTGTTTGTTGCAAGTGACATTCATTTTATTTCCACAGGATTAAAACAACAAATGCAAAAGGAACTTAATATCTGGCACGTAACCCATGCTTTTTATTTGTGATGTCGCTCTTTCTCTTTCTCTCTGTATGTCTGTCTGTATGTCTGTCTGTATATTTCATCTAATCATTGAAAATGGTCAGAGATGGAAACTCTTCAGCTATCTCTACAGATCTGTAAGAGTATGTGTAGGCAATGTTTCAATGCGTATTGAATTTCGGCACAAGATGTTGAACGCAACACGACTTTTGGGAGTTCCACAAGACCGTATCGTTTGGAGTCCCGCTGATCCGCCATCGTTTTCCCCATATTCAACTGAGCATTTTTGAGGGTGTCTCTTAACAATGACAGTAGCCAGTCATAGACGACCCTTAACATTGGCATCAGCGTCGTCTCTGTCGGGAAACAATTGTAATATCGCCTAACAGGGGCCATGTCTCGTCTAACATGTTTTGCTGTTGGCCAAGGACCCTTATAAAGTGGTTTGAGCACCTTTAGTGAATATAGCGGTATACATAGCGCAAGTTGTTTTATTTAATTTTTTTTTTGTTTTTGTTTTTTGTGTGTGTGTGTGTTTTTTTATACAGCAGCATTCCTCTCTCTCTCTCTCTCTCTCTCTCTCTCTCTCTCTCTCTCTCTCTCTCTCTCTCTCTCCCCCCCCCCTCTCTCTCTCTCTCTCTCTCTCTCTCTCTCTCTCTCGGCTTGTTACATTATTATAGCTATTACTACATGTGATGCGAAAACCTTGATTGGTTATTGATGCTATGAGTTTAGGTAAAATGCTTACAAACATCCGCCAACCGGAAATACCGAACCGACATACAAAACCACGAGTAACCTTGAATGTTAAACGTCTTATTGATATCATTTAGTGAGAACTAATTACCAACATGGCTGTCTTAATACTATAACAAAGAGTTGAGTAACGTCAATGCCGTCCCTTTAATAGTCTGATTGATATTATTTAGTGTAAAGTAATCACTTTTGTGGGCAAGACGAAAAATAGAACAGAGAGACAATACTGAGTTTGCGCCAACGGGTCCCGTTAGAGATAGACGACGATTGGGATTGTTTGGAAGCTTTAACCCTTTGCCCACTAGTCATTATGACATCGGAAATGCTATTGCCTTCTACATCTACGCCAGAATAGAAATAGAGGGTGGAGCCTACCATGATATAACATTTTATGGATCCCTAATTTCATCATATCAGTTCTGTCCACTGACAGGTGGGTGGATATCGCTTTCAAGAACTTATGTCCTTATATGAAATCCTGAGTTTTTGACCAATCAACGGATTGCTCTTTTGATAGCTCGCTTGTCAACATGAGTCAGCTCAGCCCTTGATTTATGTAAAGGCATCACATGCGGTATATGTTGTGTAACTTCAAAGACCACGGTTGACCGAAAGCGATGAATGGAAGCCCTACTGTGGCGTGGAGAACGAGGTCTTGTATGTATAGTTACGTCATATCTCAACGCTCGTGAATTCTTAGTACGGCTGGACTCACAATCAAAACTCGAAATCTGTGTTTTAAACTCTTGAATCAATCGAATTACATCAGTGCGTTCGTCTCATTGAGAAATGAAAAACGATATATAAATCAAGAACATCGACCGGAAAATAAGGAAATTATCATAAAATTATAAAATTTGAGAAAGCTATTTTCAAAATCAAATATATTACAAAAAAGGTTATTTCTCGACCGATTTTTATGAGACAAAGACAATTTTTCTCCACTTTTCAAGCTGATTCCAACAATGAGGTTTTCAAATTTATCGCGATAAGATTCTTTGTCTTTATTTTTTTTTTAATACCCAATTGACTGCTCAGGAAATGAATACGTAATCCTTGGCGGCTAGCGAGTAGGTGTTAAATTTTGCTTACCCTTTCCCACGCAGACGCACACACACACACACACACACACACACACACACAGACTGAACACACAATGTATGTCTTTCACTTCTGGCCAAAGTTGCCTTATTACAACTTAGACTCGAATGATAACAGCGAGTAGGGTGTCAGATTAAACTTCAGTTTTAAAAGTCAAATTCAATTCACACCGTAATAAATCATAATAATGATCATTCTTGATATATTAGAGCATTAAAATATTTAATTCACATTACCATAAATATATTTTAAATATATGTATTTTGTAATTATTTTAGCGACGATACGAACCCCTTTTAATCGTCGAGCCGAACGATAGGATGCTAGACGACGATAAGTCTGTGTGTGTGTGTGTGTGTGTGTGTGTGTGTGTGTGTGTGTGTGTGTGCGTCTACGTGGGAAAGGGTAAGCAAAATTTAACACCTACTCGCTAGCCGCCAAGGATTACGTATTCATTTCCTGAGCAGTCAATTGGGTATAAAAAAAAAATAATGACAAATAATCTTATCGCGATAAATTTGAAAACCTCATTGTTGGAATCAGCTTGAAAAGTGGAGAAAAATTGTCTTTGTCTCATAAAAATCGGTCTAGAAATAACCTTTTTTGTAATAGATTTGATTTTGAAAATAGCTTTCTCAAATTTTATAATTTTATGATAATTTCCTTGTTTTCCGGTCGATGTTCTTGATTATATATAGTTTTTCATTTCTCAATGAGACGAACGCACTGATGTAACTCGATTGATTCAAGAGTTTAAAACACATATTTCGTGTTTTGATTGTGAGTCCAGCCGTACTAAGAATTCACGAGCGTTGAGATATGACGTAACTATACATACAAGACCTCGTTCTCCACGCCACAGTAGGGCTTCCATTCATTGCTTTCGGTCAAACGTGGTCTTTGAAGTTACACAACATATACCGCCTGTGATGCCTGTACATAAATCAAGGGTTGAGCTGACTCATTTTGACAAGCGAGCTAGCAAAAGAGCAATCGTTGATTGGTCAAAAACTCAGAATTTCATATAAGGACACAAGTTCTGGAAAGCGATACCCACCCACCTGTCAGTGGACAGAACTGATATGATGAAATTAGGGCTCCATAAAATGTTATATCATGGTAGGCTCCACCCTCTATTTCTGTTCTGGCGTAGAAGGCGATAGCATTTCCGATGTCATAATGACTAGTGGGCAAAGGGTTAAAGCTTCCAAACAATCCCAATCGTCGTCTATCTCTAATCGGCCCCGTTAGAGCCCCGATGCGCAATCTGTCTAATGTCTGGGACCAGTGACGGTTGGTTTGTAATACCTCACCCTGTGCGACTGACGCATGGCTTGGGTCACATCGACCTAGACGAGCGCCGTCGCCGGTACAAAACGTAGCATCTATGGGGGTCCTTAAGCAAGGCGGGATTTGCGAACGACCGACAGTCCCTCCGCTCATCGCCCAGGTATTTGACCATGCTCATTACGTTTTCATTACGATTTGCTTCAACCGTGTCTGTCCCCAGATCGTCACTGGTTGAAAATTGAAGGTGTATAGAGTCTTTGAGATGGCCAACACAACAGTTTCGCAGAGAGAATGTGCATATACATCTATTTGACAAAATAGTCAAATACAAACACTCAGCCATAAGCATTCCAATCTACATTAACAATTTGAAAAACAGATACTCGACAAGGCTTCACCACACTGACAAATTCTACCAGCTATTTCAAGAACAAACAAATACAAATACAGATTTATCTCTCAAACAATACGTGAATGGAACATATTACCACATGACATAATAGACATCACAGACCCAACATTATTTCAACGCGTTTTCCACATATACAAGAACACCGGGGGGGGGGGGTGTTGAATGACTCGAGTGACAGGATTCGTGTTGTGTGATAGGTAACATAATTGATGTGTATAAGATTTGGGATGACGGGCACAGTGTGTCTTTTGTATCTTATGGACTTCAACTTGAATGTGAACAGATGATATGACATAAGGAAATGTTCAGGTATACATAGTGAAGGCCATTACATGAAAGATATAAAAGAAGAAATGAGATTGATGTTCATGAGGGGAGTAAACACTGATGCTGTGATATCAGAAATGGCCAGGTTTATGTTGTCAGGACCATGGGATGAAAGATACAGTTAGAGGAAACGAGATTTTGACGGTCTCTCCACAGGATTTAGAGGACGGCAATCTTTGTGATCGTGCCAGTTGTCTGACGAAAAAAAATTGTAAATATTCCAACCACAAAGTTTTCCAACAGTTTTAAATGACATGACCTGTTAGAGATCTTTGTAT